>NW_021831731.1:15000-40000 GCF_006345805.1 Octopus sinensis | reverse complement strand
ACATACATACATAATACATACATACATACATACAACATACATACATACATACATACATACAACATACATACATACATCATACATACATACATACATACATACATACATACATATATATGGATCAAAGCAGCTTGGTTCAAATCCGTTGGTATCCTTGTGTTTCAAGCGCGATGCGATGCTAGTCGTCAGCCATTGTGAATTTGAATGACAGAAGTAGAATGTTATTACCGTAAGGTGGGCCGCGATTGGTCGAGGAAGGCCACGCGGTGTCGTGTTTGATATTAGTATATGGGTAACAGCTAGTTGGAATATACTGCATGGCAAAGAGAAAATTGACCACGCAGAGGACAGGAAATAAACTAATAGTCGGTCAGGTTTGGGGGGAGTAGGAAGGGGTAGCATGTGCAAGTATATAGTTCTATATGTGGGTGCGTACATGCGCACATATAGATTTGTGTGCATAGGTATACACATATGTACACACACACACACACTTGGACGAATACGCACGCGCGCTTACGCACACACATACACGCATACACACACACTTGCGTATTCATTCTTAAGTACATATGTCAAATCGCATGCATGTACGCATGCATACCAGTATGCACGCACACATGCATGCGTGTGCACATTGCACTCGCACGCGTGCGTGCACAAGTATACACGCGCAAAACAAGTGTTGATGATTGGTAAGCGTTGGGAATTGGTAAGTGTTGCGTGATGGATACTGCGGTTTGCTTGGAGGATATGCAGTTTTTCGCGGAGGCAGAGCTGGCTGTTGGAGGTGCCAGCTGAATAAGGTGGCGCTCTATCGACAGTAGTCCACTTGATGCAGGGTATTTCATCTCGGAGATCACGGAGTCTCCAGAGAAAACAAGACAGGGTAGTAGAGTTCTCTCTATCCCAAATCTATATGAGCGCATCTACGCATCCACATATAGAACTATATATTTGCATATGCCGCCCCTTCCTACTCCCCCACCCCACACACACACACCCAACCTGACCGACTTCTAGTCTATTTACTGTCCTCCACGTGGTCAATTTCCTCTTCGCCATGCAGTTTTTTCCAACTAACTGTTACCCAAATACCAACATCAGACCGCGACACCGCATGACCGAGATCCCTACCACGGTAAAGGCTCTTTCTACTCCGATAGAAATTAGAGGAATGGTACTGAGGGCAGGGGACTGTAATTTCAACCGTTTTCATTTCTTTAACATTCAACAGTGTTCTTTGTTTGTTTGTTTGTTTGTTTGTTTTTGTTTAGTTCTTTGTGGAGGAACCATATGATGGTTAAATGCTCTCTCAATTTGATTTTGGTCAATCGAGTTTTGTTAATGGCAACTTTTTATCTGCGTGGTAGAAACATTTCTTTGATGAAGTGGATGATTCAATTATCGTAGGTTCATATTCGAAAGGGAAATAGGCAATTCTTTTGCCAAAATGACGAGCATTCTTTCATACTGTTTCTTTGAAATAGTTTACACTGGAGATTCTGAAGGCAATATTAGAAAGGAGTCAAGTGCACTCAAAATTTTAAAAGATTATTTAAATATTTCATCAATCTAATCAGATTTTTACTCCTTTACTGTTGGATCTTATTCTTAGCACTTTCCCCCTTTTTTCAAAGGGGTCGTTAGAATATTTTGTCGATTCAGTTATTCTAGAATAGAAACAAACATGCCTTCTGCAAAAGTCAAGGTTGCACCTCATTAACCTACTGGTTTTTCAACCCCAGTTTTAATTAGTTCCAAAGCTAATACAGCAGCATGAATAGTATTTAATTCATTGTCAAAAAGTTGGAAGATTTTTTCCATATTGATCATATACCTTTCAAGCTACAAGAATCGTTCTACCATTTCAAATAAACTGTCCTATTTTGTCTTGGTATCATTGATTAATTGTAATTCATGACCATGCTCCTTTTAACATATTCTTGAAATTTTTCTTCTTTTTGTTAGAGACCCATGAGCAGAACTGATAATGGTTCTCACTTTTTCAATGACATTGCCAATGCTGAAATTTACTTCAGCGGAAAGATCTTCTGCAATAGAAGCTATTTCACAGTTTGCTGCTAATCGACAGAGTTGTTAACCACATTCGTAAATGCAGAATCTACATTTACATCATCATCCTTAAATCTACCTTTATATTCATTGTCGCCGATTCAATGGTCACTATTTGAATTAGCTTCATTACAATTTTATTCAGTTTTCTTCTAAAAGAAAACTTTAAAAACAGCAAAGTCAAACTCATGTGAGTAACTCAATCGATGCTCACATTTAATAGCCTTACCAAATTCAACCATGGGAATGGTTGGATTAGTTACAACTGCAACAATATTTTTTTCAAAGTTTTGTTTCTGAAAAAGTGTTCGATATTTTTTCCTTCAGGTGAACTGCTATATATTCTGATAATTGTTAAAAAAACAAAAAAATTACTAGATGAGTGTACATTTGTATTCATATATCTGCAACTACACAAAGATGTATATTCCTTTATAGAAATACTGACTTTTTCAGAGTTCCTCTTTGTATTAGATATTTCCCTGATCACATTTTTCTTCAAATCATATTGCTCAAATCATTTTTGCTCAACCCAAACCATCTCTAAAAGCTTTCATAATAAAAGCCTTTTTCACAATTTCATTCATGTAAAATCCTTCAATAGCAGCTAATTTGGCTACTACGACTTCTATAGTTTCTGTTTGTTTTTTATAAACATAGATTATTTCTCTATTGGTCGAGTCTTTTCGAAAAGAGATACATCTACTTCAATAATTCTAGTTTCTGCAAAAGTGTCAATCTGAACTATCTTTAAATGATGTAAAAGACAACTTGCTGAACTGCCCAAGCATTTTAAGATGGTCTTGCAATTTAGAATTAGCGTTTATATAATACGGGCGGGTATTTATGGAAAATAGAATACGGTCTCCGGAAATCCCGATTGCATTTTTAGCCAAATTCTCAGAAACAAAACTTAGTGTGTGCTAGCAGTATCGCCCGGCGTTGCTCCGGTTTTTTTCGACCTTTTAGAATTGGAAGTTTTAAAAAGTAAAACGTTCGCATTATGTAGCTTGTTATTTCCTTTAAGTGAACATTTTTCTGGTTGAAATACACCGAAAAATGGCGACACAGCAGTCAAAAAATTGTAAAAAATAGGGATTTTCATAGCAAAAAAGCACATTTTTGATGTAAATAATTGTTGGTCTTAACATGGTCCAATTTGAATTTTATCTACTACGGAATAAAGAGCAAGCCTCCTTCTATCATACTCTCAATTTTGGTCAACTTGCGCCGCAGGGTCTTGGAGGAGATAGTGTTAGTTGAAGGCTACCAAACCTGCCATACACAGACAACTTCAGCTTTATATAGAGAGAGATGTAAGCTCACATACATCAGATGTGAAAGAATACAGAACTGTTTTAAAATATTTTCTTTGGCGTTTTTTTCTACAATTATGCTTACATCTCCAACCTAAATCAGTAACTAGTCTATTTCTACAACTATTTGTAAGAGAAACACCTTTTACTTACCAATTCATTTTTATTCAGAATGAATTATAAAATATATCACATACCACGTGGGATTTTATTTTTACGAACATGGTAAGTATTGATAAAGACCAAACCAACACCAATGTCAACGCAAGCCTGTCTACGTTTAACTCAAAATTTATTTCAGTATTATGAAAAAACCCGAGATGACCCTTCTATCGGTAATATGAAACGGTTAAAAGAAGTACTGAGACGAAGCTCACCCAAACTTTAAAATATTTTACGTCAAAGCAGCTTCGGTAACAAGCATCTTCTTTTCCGTTCTTTTTTCTTTTTTGCTTTTTTGTTTTGTTTTGTTTTGTTTTTTTTTGTTTTTTTTAACGATTAATGGCTACCACAGATAGCAGCTGCTATTCCAACTCACGTGATGCTAATCGATCTTTTCAAAACACTAAGAACTTGCCAAATCTGTCATAAGTGAGAAAAGAAATAATGTAAACAAACCGCTGCCACTAACACAAAACTCTCATATAAATCCACATGCAACCAATTCGATAGAGATGACAGTGAAATGTATTCAATTTAAGAACATTTTAAAATCGCAGTTTGTAGAAAAGTTTTTCAATTCTTCTAAACTGTTCTCATGTTGAAAGATATTGATGCTGCTCCTGAAGAATACATGTAATCATTTGATGTAAACTACTGGACAATTAATACTTTTCTATACAGAGCTGCTATTAGTCTTGAAGAACAAGAAGAAACCTGCCTTGCTAATAAAATTATTAAACGGAAGCAACCCAGTTGGAAAACAATAAGACTTGAACGAAACATCAACAATTTGCGTCGCCATATTGCATGGTTATCCACAATATGTAAGAGGACTATGTTCACACCTCACCAATTACATACTGAAAAAAGTAACAAGAATTTACAGCAAATTTTCAAGTCAAATTCTTGAGAGGAAAGTAATTACTTTAAACATTATTTACATTTGACGGATATTTGTCCTCATCTTGTCTGTTGTTAACACAATGTTTCGACTGATATACTCTCCAGCTTTCATCAGGTGTCTTGGGGAAATTTCGAACCTGGGTTCCCGTTCCTAAAGTATTTTTCGCTGTTGTTGTTGTTGTTATTATTATTGTTATTATTATTATTATTATTATTATTACTATTATTATTATTATTATTATTATTATTATTGAGTGAGAGAGCAGTGCATGCCATCAAAGTGACACTGGGGTAAAATATACGAAGCCCAATATACCCATCATGACTACCCGTCTGATAAAGGTACACCAGGCACATGCATCACAACCATATGTGCGCGACATGGTGATCTCATATCAAGATAAACAGCACATGACCTTGCAGGTGGGGCCCAGTTAGAATTTTCTTCAGGTTGAGTAGCCCATCCCGCTCAAACGGTCCCTGAATAAGGGTTGTTTAAGGATGTTGAAAGAACCACCCATGTTTCCAGAGGTGAATTATTCAAACCCCAAAGAATCCCTCTCAACACATGGCTATGATGCTCCCCCACTACTTCTGCTCGTGATCAGAGATGCACATATCGTCAGCCACTAAGGGACATGCTCAACTGGTTACGGTCAAACATCTGACAAGCAAATCTGTGGTATTGAGCAGAATATTTGCTGTAGCCCATCTTTTATACCAAGACAAAACAATGTATATGATAACACTTCCAATCAGTTATTATTATTATTATTATATTATTATTATTATTATTATTATTATTATTATTATTATTATTATTATTATTGGCGTAGTGATTAAGAGCGCGGGCGACTAACCCGAATATACCGAGTTCGATTCCAGGCAGTGATCTGAATAATAATAATAATAATAATAATAATAATAATAATAATAATAATAATAATAATAATAATAATAATAATAATAACATCGAAAAATACCTTAGGAATGAGAACCAAGGTTCGAAATTTCCCCCAAGACACCTGAGTATATCAGCCGAAACATTGTGTTAACAACAAACAAGATGAGGACAAACATCTGTCAAATGTAAATAATGTACATAATTCCTCATCTCTTAAATATAGAACTGTAATTACTCTACCGCATGACGTTAAGAAGCTAAGCGAAAAAGTTCGTTATCGTAGAAAAATTATCGAGTGAGCCTATATAAATCACAAAAATTGCTTCCGGGCCACAGGCACCATACTGGGAGATGAGGAAGGAAAACATTACCGTTAAGAAACCCCCTTCTGAAAAGATCTTGACTCATTCTTGTCTAAGCTCTAGAAAGGAGAAAGAGATTTCAACCAGAAAGCAATTAAAAATGAAACAGAACATGCACGTGTATGCATACATGATTGCATATATACATGTATGCATGCATGAATGCATATATACATGTACGCATGCCTGTCTGCATACATACATACATATATACATACATTTCTTTTCAGCTTCTAACATGAGAAAATAGCAATTTCAGCTTATATTTCAGTATAGATATGTTTGCGTATTCGGGAGATTTTATGTGTGTGTGAGAAAGAGAGGGTGCAAGGTGTGTGAGTGTATATGTGTATTTAATTATGCTTCATGTTTCAATACTATGAAATTTCAATTCAAGTTGTTTTCTTTATTTCAAAAAATATATTTATTTCTTTTCTTATCAATTCTAATTTTTTTCCTACACAATTCTGGATATTGAAAGACGTCAACTTTTTGTAACTTGAAATTTTTTCCAATTGAGAAAAAAAAGCAGGAAACATCATTTTGATTGGCTTCGTTTATTATATCCTTGAGTGTATATGAAACTGCTTGCATGTTTCTGCATACGTGAGTTATATCTTACAATGCCGTGGTAACTGTTCTGATGTATCATTGTAATGTCTTAGACATGCCCTATATAGAGGAGTGTGAAAATGCACCGTGCAACACTCTAACCACAAAGCCACGCATTTTTTACGCGCGTGTGTGTGTGTGTATGGTAGTTACTCAGGATTCAAGTATAAAGACATCACACACACATAGATACACATGTATAAACACAGACATAACCCCATAAAACATCGTTTTATGCTTATTCTAACTCGTAATGGTTTATATTTTTTATTAATTGACATTTTTGTTTCCGGTTCTATAAGTGACTGTTTAATCATGCCACGCACAAAAGAAGCCTTGGAACTGTTTGAATTTCAGAGAGGTCGTATTGCGGTCGTTCTGAAGGTGGACATAAAATCTCAGAAAACCTTGGTATCCCGATTTCTACAGTTTATAGAGTGACTGTACAATGCACCAAAGAAGAGAAGGAGTCCATATAACCTCGCCCAGATCAACCAGGGCCCTCTGACAGGACCATTCTCTTTGCTAAGAGAAGTGTTAAGGATAATCCTCGTTGCAAGGCCTCTGATATAGCAGAACAAGTTGATGTCACTCCCATAACAGCTGTCAGGTCTCTCCACAAACTTCGTTACTATGGTAGAGCAACAACAAGGAAGCCACTTCTTCGACCAGCCAACATCAAGCGGAGAAAAGATTGGGCCAGTGAGATGGTGGAGAGGCTATTAGCATTTGGGGACAATGATGAGTCCAGATATGCTCTATTTCCTGGCAGTGGTCGAGTGTAGGTCTGGAGACTCTGTGATCAAGAATTTGATGAGAAAATATTGTAGCCAACAATGAAACCCGACAACTATTCTGTGGTGGTCTGGAGAACAATTTGAAGTAATGGTCAATCAGAGCTGGTGGAGAGTGAGGGAAACATAAAATCAGATAAACATGTTTCCATATTACATAAAAGATTCCTTTCAATCTTTTCCATTGGTCAAATGATTAAAGAAGACTTTATTTATTGGGGCTCCTTGTCACATGGCCAAAATGACCCAAGATTTGTTGGATGAGAATGACATTAAAAAGCTTTTATGACCAAGCCAGTCACCAGATATGAACCCTATTAAACACCAGTGGGACATAATGGATAGGACACTTCATAAAAGAAACAAGAAATTATCTTCAAAGCCAGATCTTTTGAGATTACTGTATGATACTTGGCAAGAAATTCCGCAAGAGAATATTCGTCATCTGATCAGTAACCTGCCTAATATGGTCCTTGCATTGAAAAATGCAAAGGGTATGTCTACTAAATATTAAATATTCACATTATAACAATTAATTAATAATTTGAATGCATAATTTCAGATTTAAATAAGTTTTAATGATTATATGGGTGTTTATTCACTTCTGTCATGCCTGTGTATATGTGTCTGTGCATGTATATATAAACTGAATTGAATTTATAATTCTTCAATTTATTGTTTTGTTTTTCCATTTCTGATTTATCTCTTATTATAAAAGCAGATTTTATCTGCCTCCCTTTGTAAGTTATAGAAATCTACAATATAGGATTTCTTCAATTACAATTTACCTAGCATTTTTAAGAGTAGAATGCATCGGGTCATGCCAGGTCCAGTTTTTAAAATTTAAACTCCAATTAAGCAAAATTTACAGAAAACTCACATTCTGGTGTGTGTGTCAAATGCTTTTCTTAATGTGGTTTACACCACACGCACACGCACACACACAGTGTGCAACGAATAAAATGAAAGTAAATAGCGACAGAGTGATTTGAGGAAGACTAAACTGAAAGTATTTAAACCACTACTCAAAAAATTTCTTCAATTAGAGTGTACCCATGATTTTTCAGAGTACTTCAGTGGGTGATGCCATAAAAAATTTCTTTCAATTTTACCACCAATTAAGACAAAATTCGAGAAAACTCAATATTTTAACATTTCACTCCGAAAGCATTGATGTACATGTGTGCGTGCGTGAGTGTGTGTGTGTGTGTGTGTGTGTGTGTGTGTGTGTGTGTGTGTGTGTGTGTTTGATGGGTTGTGCGACACAGAAAGTGTGGTGTGTAAGTGAAGTGCTTTTGTTAGTGTGTGTAAAGAGACAGACAGAGTGAAAGACAGAAATAAGCGCGCGTAATTGAAAGTTTTCACTATGATATCATCACGTGCGAAAAAATTCGAAGGGTTTTGAACAATTGAGATACAGATGTCACGCCTGTATTGAAACCATTGCTAAGCTGCCGTAATTGCTTAATTAAGACTTTGTTTAAATTGAAAGGGGCAAATATGTGACGAGGTTGAAAAAAAATACCCCAGAAAAAAAAATGTACTGCTGGTATTTATATAATTCACTACTATTTTGCTACAATGTCATGAAAAAGAAAAAAATTAGGTATGTAAATCGAATTCGCCACCCCCTTTTCCCCGTTCGCGTTTGTGTAAAAAAAATTATTATTTAAGTTTTAAAAATTATTTACTTTGTTCAAAAAATATTAATATTAATTCATTTTCAAGAATTATTTAATTTTATTCTGTAAAATAGTAATTAATTCATTTATCTGTAAATCCGCGAGGTTGTTACTCAGGCACCTAGAATGGTAACCTTCAACTAACACTATCTCCTCCGAGACCCTGCGGCGCAAGTTGACCAAAATTGAGAGTATGGTAGAAGAAGGGTTGCTCTTCCTTCCGTAGAACATAAAATTCAAATCGGACCATGTTAACACCAAAAATTATTTACATCAAAAAGATGCTTTTTTCTATGAAAATCCCTATTTTTTACGATTTTTTCACTGCTGTGTCGCCACTTTTCGGTGTATTTCGACCAAAAAAATGTTCACAAAATTTTTACCTTTCAAAATTACAATTCCAGCGGGTCGAAACAAACCCGAGCAACGCCGGGCGATACTGCTAGTATTTATATATATTACATTTCTAAAGCTCTCAGAGAGATTTATACAGTAGCAACACGATGAAGTGATGGTATGTTGCCAGCTTAATGTAGCAGTCCCATGAAAGGGAAGAATGCTACTGCTATTCTGCTATTTAGCCCTAGGAAACACCGTTCCCAGTTGGCCATGACACATTTTCTGTGTTCTAATGTTTTCAAAGGGGAGATAAGCGCCTCCGCCCAGCAAAGCCAGCAACCAGAGACTTGTTTCAGAGTCATTGCTCATCATCAGTCTGGAGTAAAATGGTTTGCTAGCTGTCGATACATACATACATACATACATACATACATACATACATACATACATACATGCATGCATTCATGCATACATACATACATACATACATACATACATACTTACATACATACATACATACATGCATGCATGCATGCATGCATACATACATACATACATACATACATACATACATACATACATACATACATACATATATACATACATACATACTACATACATACATACATACATACATAACTCGCACATTACAAATACCATCAGAAAGTGGAATAGTTAAAATATACAAGACTTTTCTCATATTTAAAATGTAACATTCATTTCGTTTACTATATTCCAACGATGCAACTTTGTATCTTCCTCAAAGGAAGAATTTAAATAATTAAAAAGAGAACCATAAATATTCAGAATTCACATTCATGCTAATACACAATACTTGAATGTGCCTTATTCTTATTCAGTGTGTTTCTGAATACCAAAATGATATAAAATGTTTAATTCCTGAATGTCTTAATACTGAGTAGCCCTTATATCTAATCGTATATTCTATAAATTTTGATCCTTATTTTCCTGTAAAGATTATATAAGCAAGAAAGTCTTCTCTGGAGATTCGCATGTCACATTCTTTGACTCCTTTTTTTCTTTCTTTTTTTTTTTTGCGGTCTTTCTCAAATTAGTGTGTTCGACGAGACCACACAGGATGCTATTCATAGGTGCCGTTTTCCTATCATTTGTTTTGTTTTTATCATTATTTTTATGCGGTGAAGAATGCTTTTATACTAATCAGTTACAGTGTCACGGAAAATTAGCAAATACTTGCATCTTTGTATTTTAATATATGCTTACTTGTCTAAGTATAGATACTCCATATATTGATTTCATATTTTAGCTCAAGGCCAGCAAGTTCGGGGAAGGAGGCTTGTTGATGCAATCGACCCCAGTACACAACTGGTACTTATTTCATTCACCTCGGAAGGGATGAAAGGCAAAGTCGGCCTCGGTGGAATTTGAACTCAGAACATAAAAGACGGACGAAATGCCACTAAACATTTTGCCCAACGCGGTAACGATTCTGCCAGTTCGCCACTCTAAATACTCCATATATTTCTCCGTATTTCATATCAAATGGTTTATTTTGCAGTTGTACTGTCACATGTTGGGTCGGAAGACTGCTGAATTACAAACAAAATGTATGATAGCTTGAATCGGCGCTAAATTTCCAAAAGACTGAAGCCTCGAAGTTAGCCCCGTTTTCTATAGCGTTTAATAGTCGCTAAGCCTAGTCACTTTTCATACTTAATTCCGTTGTTATGAGGAATGTAACGAAACGACCAAAGCGCTATAATTATTAAAGGGTCGTTCATTCACTTTACCTGTTAAAGTCAAATCCCCTATAGAAATCGGAAAAACAACGAAAAAGTACGCGAGTACACAGTATTGAGCCAGCCAGACCACTTCTCCCCAATTGTTTCGGTCACCCTTACCATTAAATCTGAGCCCCTGTTTTAAATCTGCTTGTGAGCTTTTGTGCGTGTATGTTGAGTAGCTTACAACAACCAACTCTGTCATGTTATACATGAGCGTCCATCACGAAATGTGTTTACTAGCTGGCTACATGATGACATGTGATCGAAAATGGAAGAGAGAGAGAGAGAGAGAGAGAGAAAGAGAACACGAAAATAAGTGCTTTACGATATTTTAGTTTGATATTTCCTTATTTTGTATTCAGCACCTCGCCAAAATTGACAGAATTTGATCCCTCCGAGATCTATAAATGTCTGCTATTGCTCTTGCTGCTTTCGTCGTAGTTGTAGTCATTGCCATCATTGTTATTGTCGTAGCCGTCGTAGACGTTGTTTTTTCTTATTTAGCCCCAAAGACAATTATGATCAAGCAGACCTATGATCAAAAGAATTCCAGTCATGACCACTCAGTCACTTTTTCTTTTTCTTTTCGATTTTTAGTTTTCAAGTATTGCGTGCTCCAGACTACATTATCCAATATATTTTTCAAAGAGGCAGTGGTGTGTGGTTATAGGGAGATATGGCTGCTATATTTAACAGGTAGAACGGTCAAATAGAACCCTCCCTCCTATTTCATACATCTGAATAAATTTCAGTGAAGTGCTAAGTTAGATTCAATCGATAACAATGAATTCACAGAGCCATTAGAAAACCGGACAGAATGCCTTGCAGAATTTTTTTGTGAGTTCAAATCCCGCGCTCTGAGTTCAAATCCCGCGGAGGCCAACTTTGCTTTTCAATCCCACAGTACCAGTTATAAACTGGAGCTGATTTGTGTGGGGTGGGTATCAGTTAGATGAATAAGTCAAATTGTTTATAAGAATTCCCTTGGTGTAATTCTGCTACTCACTCCAAGCTATTTCTTTCTTCTCTCTTTATACCGCTAATGACTTTGATAAATGCATGAACTTCACAACTTCTGACTTCATTAACTGTATACAATTATTGTGAATAGTCAAATGAAACAAATATAATTTGGCTGATGACTTGAAAGTAATATTTCAGGTCACAGCCTGCCCAGCTCATGACATGATTTCGATTCTCCGTTTAAGCTTGTAACTTATACTGCTAATGCTCTTGGAGATCAGATGACCTGAACATCGTAACATTGCATTTCTTTTCAATAACTTTGTCGCCTTCTACTTAAATCACAAAAACAAATGTACAAAAGTCCTTTTGAACGAAGCAAAATCATCACTGCTTAAGGGAATCGAATCTCTTTCTAATGTATAATATGATGTCTTACCAAGTAAGCTTAAAACTAGTGTATTAAGCCTTATTCTTTACCGCGTACATATACACGCAGACCCATATACACATATGCACACACAGATAGGCGTTTTTCACTGTGCAACCTTATCTTTGTTTACATCAATATGGTTTTAGAGAAGGTTTACCCTGTGTTATACTTCACACCGAATAGCGAGTGTACATACATATAAACATGTGTGTGTGTGTGAGTGTGTGTGTGTGTGTGTGTGTGTGTGTGTGTGTGTGTGTGTGTGTGTGTGTGTGTGTGCATGTATGTATATGTATGTAGTCTGTATAAAAAAACTTCACCTTTATGGAACATCAATCTGCAGCGATTGAAAGGCAGTATTCGATTTATGTGGCGCCAATAACCCTATGGTCAGGATTTGATTTGGTTTCGTTATTTTCTTTCTTTCTTTCTTTCTTTTCTGTTTTATTTTTTTTTTTATTTATTTTATTCACTTTTTTTACGTTTGAATTAATGT
Source organism: Octopus sinensis (assembly GCF_006345805.1). Classification (NCBI taxonomy): domain Eukaryota; kingdom Metazoa; phylum Mollusca; class Cephalopoda; order Octopoda; family Octopodidae; genus Octopus; species Octopus sinensis. The sequence continues at coordinate 27,192 of NW_021831731.1, read as the reverse complement.
TTATCTAGAAAAGTATATTCGTTAAAACATAGATAATCGACTTTTTCAAACTAAGACAAGGCCACAAACTTCTTGCCACCATGAAATAACTGAAAGCTTTTTTACGTGACTTTTTTTCCTTCTATACTACCTCTTTCTCTATCTCTATTTTCCACTTTTACTTTCACTTTCACTTTCTCTCCTTCTCTCTCTCTCTCTCTTTCTTACCCTATTTCTCCCTCTTTCCTTCACAAACTCTAAGGTATATCAATCTATCTATCTACTAATCTATCTAGCTATCTTTAGTTTGTATATCTTCTGTCTCTATTTCTCTATCTCATACTCTCACAATTTCTTTCATGTTTTTCTTTTCCTATTTCTAACTTCATTTTTTTTATTCTTGCTTTATTTATCTTTTTTTTTTTAAATTTCCACATTTTTACTGATTTAGCTTTAATCTTTCTTTATGTATTTTATACCATTTTCAAAGACAAGCAGTTGCGTTAAAAGGTTTTTTTTTTCTATATTTTTTTTTCTGAAAAATATATATATAAATCAAAATCAAGAAAAAATAATTGATGGCTCAATGCAATCTATGCATTGGCGGAAATCTAAGAGAGGTCTTTGTTGCTGCTATTGTAACAGATGTTGCTGATGATGTTGATTTTGTTTGTTACCCTTGTTGTTTGTTATTCTACTTGTTATTTACTGGCTTGTTTGCAGCTGCTGTGTGTGTGTGTGTGAGTGTGAGTGTGTGAGTGTGTGTGTGTGTGTGTGTGTGTGTGTGTGTGTGTGTGTGTGTGTGTGTGTGTACATACCTTTCCCCATATCTCTTTTTTCCATCCATGAGATAGGAGTTTGTTAATGTCATTTCAATATTGACGGGTTTTATTGACATCAAATCACGTTATAGAGAAATAAATAAAAAAATTAAAGAAATTAGAAGCAAAATGAATAATAAATAAACAAATAAATAAAGCTAACACCCGAGCTCATTGTATTACAGAAATCTTACCGCACGTTTTAACAACAGCTTAACGAATCACGCAATGCAAACACACACACACAGTATATTGAAATACAGGAAAAAGAGACCTTCATTACATACATAAACAAACACACACAGACACATACACAATACATACATTCATCCATACTGATAGATAGATAGATAGATAGATAGATAGATAGATAGATAGATAGATAGATAGATAGATAGATAGATAGATAGATAGATAGATAGATAGATAGATAGATAGATAGACAGACAGATAGACATATATACATATGTATGTAAGCTGATATGAACAGGCACATGTGTGTGTGCGAGTGTGTGTCTGTCTGTGTGTCTGTGTGAGTAGATAATTTTTTATATATTCAAATACATACATAAATGTTATTATTATCATCAACATTATCATCATCATCAAACACAGACTCCACACACACACAGAATACACTTATATATATATATATATATATATATATATATATATATATATATATATATATACCTGTAGCTGTCCGTGAGTCTATATACACCATGCACAAAGACTCAAGTTTATGAGGTAGAAAGCAGAGTTAATCAAAATCATATGCAAGTATATGCATATACACCCTATTTCATAGGTATATAAATAGATAGATAGATAGATAGATAGATAGATAGATAGATAGATAGATAGATAGATAGATAGATAGATAGATAGATAGTTATGTATGTATGTATGTATGTATGTGTGTATGTATGTATGTATGTATTCATAAATGTGTGTGTAAACAGGCATACATACATACAATATATATATATATATATATATATATATATATATATATATATATATATATATATATGCTTCTGTATGGCCCACACGCACTTTACCCGAGTATGCTTGCCTGATTGCACAGTCATACATATGTACAACAGTCACGCATCTACAAACACAATAGGGAGAGAGAAAAACAGAGAGAGACATAGATGAGAGGTGTGATATGTGAGACAGATAATTAAATACACATTGCCTGCGTGTGTGCGTGCCTCTGTCTCTGAGTGTGTGCGCGCGCGCGTGTGTGTGTAAGCATGTATAGATTCTGATATCAGTTACTCGTTGTGTCCATACTGTGCGAGTATTGAGTATGTACTCATAATATATATATATATCTTTACACGTACTTAGACATACGTAAGTGTATATATATATATATATATATATATATATATGCATGTGTGCATAGGTGTCTGTGTGTGTGTGTATGTGTGTGCATACGTGTCTGTGTGTGTGCGTGTGTAAGTGTGTATACACATATTCATCATGAACTGTAATCTCGGACATGAACAGAAAACATTGCCGCCGGTTGTATAATGGAAAAATGAATGCACGTTCTGTTGTGGACACAGGGAAATACTTAAAAGTGACTGATAAAATCAAATTCCAACAGAGCCACTCCATACAAATATCTCCTACCCTCTTCCTGCATAAAGGACAAGATTAAGAGGTTTTGAAAGAGAACAAACACACATAACTAGGATTTCATAAGGCTACTAGAATCCAGTATGCATGCATGCGTGCGTGCATCAACACACGGATGTGCGTGCGTTCGGATGCAATAAATATTGATGTAATGAACTAAAACATATTCGAACTCTATTTCCCATATCACACTTGAGTGCATACACATAGTTACTACATCCCACAACACATACAAACACACACGTACGCACGCACGCGCACGCAAAAATGTACACGCACATGCTACACACACAAACAATTTTAATTGATTTAAAACGAAACACTTTGCCGTGTTGCTACATTAATGCACAAACACAGACACACAAACACACAGAGTAATCTTTTACAAACTTACACACAGATTGTATCGGTCCTCAGAGATATTTCATAACTCTGATAATAAAAGGATATTTTTATGTTGTTGGTGGAGAAGCTGATTGGGCAATTAAAGATACCTCATTACACCGGTGGTGGTGATGGTGGTGGTGGTGTTGCTGCTGCTGCTGCTGTTTCTGCTGCTGCCTTAATTATAATTATCTGTATCATCAGATAAGGCGGTGGGTTTCTTGCCAGAACTGGTAGAACTGAAGACTTAGTTTTGATTTCAAATCTCTCTAGAGCCAGTAAAAAGAAAAATCTGCACCAACTAGATATTTGATAAATTCAATCGACCAGTCTCTTCCCCGTATATCTTTAGCTTCGTCCCAACCTAAGAAATTATTATTATTATTATTATTATTATTATTATTATTATTATTATTATTATTATTAAGTGAGAGAGCAGTTCATGCCATCAAAGTGACACTGGGGTAAAATATACGAAGCCCAATATACCCATCATGACTACCCGTCTGATAAGGGTACACCAGGCACATGCATCACAACCATATGTGCGCGACATGGTGATCTCATATCAAGATAAACAGCACATGACCTTGCAGGTAGGGCCAGTTAGAATTTTCTTCAGGTTGAGTAGCCCATCCTGCTCAAAAGGTCCTGAATAAGGGTTGTTTAAGGATGTTGAAAGAACCACCCATGTTTCCAGAGGTGTATTATTCAAACCCTAAAGAATCTCTCAACACATGGCTATGATGCTCCCCCACTACTTCTGCTCGTGATCAGAGATGCACATATCGTCAGCCACTAAGGGACATGCTCAACTGGTTAAAGTCAAACAACTGACAAGCAAATCTGTGGTATTGAGCAGAATATTTGCTGTAGCCCATCTTTTATACCAAGACAAATTATTATTATTATTATTATTATTATATTATTATTATTATTATTATATTATTATACTCTTTTACTCTTTTACTTGTTTCAGTCATTTGACTGCGGCCATGCTGGAACACCGCCTTTAGTCGAGCAAATCGACCCCAGGACTTATTCTTTGTAAGCCTAGTACTTATTCTATCGGTCTCTTTTGCCGAACCGCTAAATTACGGGGACGTAAACACACCACCATCGGTTGTCAAGCGATGTTGGGGGGATTAACACAGACACAGAAACATATACACACACATACATATATATATATATACATATATACTACGGGCTTCTTTCAGTTTCCGTCTACCAAATCCACTCACAAGGCTTTGGTCGGCCCGAAGCTATAGTAGAAGACACTTGCCCAAGGTGCCACGCAGTGGGAATGAACCCAAAACCATGTGGTTGGTAAGCAAGCTACTTACCACACAGCCACTCCTAGTTGTTGTTGTTGCTGTTGTTGTTATTATTATTATTATTATTATTATTATTATTATTATTATTATTATTATTAAGGCGGCGAGCTAACAAAAACTTTAGCACGGTGGGGAAAATGCTTAGTGGCATGTTGTCCGTCTTTACGTTCAGATTTCAAATTCCGCCGAGGTCAACCTTGCCTTTCATCCTTTCGGGGTCGATGAAATAAGTACCAGTTGAACACTGGGGTCGATATAATCGACTCATCCTCTCCACCAAAATTGCTGCCCTTGTGGCAAAATTTGAAACAATTAAAGGCGGTGAGCTGGCAGAGTCGTTAGCACGTTGGACGAAATACTTAGCGGTTTTTCGCTCGTCGCTACGTTCTGAGTTCAAATTCCGCCAAGGTCGACTTTGCCTTTCATCATATCGGAGTCAATAAATCAAGTACCAGTTGAGTACTGGGGTCGATGTAATCGACTATCTCCCTCCCCCAAATTTCAGGCCTTGTGCCTATAGTAGAAAGGATTATTATTATTTTTTTAATACGGCGAGCTGACAGAACCGTTAGCACGCCAGGTAAAATGCTACTCGGCATTTCGTCCGTCTACACATTTTGCGTTCAAATTCGACCGAGGTCGACTTCACCTTTCATCCTTTCAAGCTCGATAAAAATTACCGTTTGAGTACTGGGGTCGATGTAATCAACTTACCCCTACTCCAGAAATTGCTGGCCTTGTGCCGAAATTTGAAATCATTATCATTATTTGAACACGGCTAGCAGACAGAATCGTTAGTGAGTTGGACAGTGTTATGTGGCATTTTCACCGGCTCTCTACGTTCTCGGCTAATTCTGTCAAGGTCGACTTTATTTTTCATTCTTTCAAAGTTGATATAATCGACTTATCTCCTCCCACAATAGTTTAGGCTTTGTACCTATGGTAGGAAGGATTATCATTATTATTCTAAAGCAGCGAGCTGACAGAATCGTTCGTGTGTCAAATAAAACGTTTAACGGTAGTTTTTCCACCTCAAATCCCACCGAGATCAACTTTGCCTTTAATCCTTTCAGACACGATAATATAAAATAGCGGTCAAATAGGAGAGATCGATGTAATCGGCTTGACCTTTCCCCTCAAAATAGCCAGCCTTGTGCCAAAACTAGAAAGAATTACTGTTGATGATGTGGTTTAAAATGGAAAGCATTCCTTTGGTAAATATAAGATTAAAATACTTTTGCATTCATCTATCGAATATTATTGAAAGCTAAGGAAACGAAGATACTGAACTGTTTTTAAGAGATTTTTCATTTATTTTTTTATAAGAGTTTGACAATGAGAGGGGAAGAATATAATAGGGGGAAAGATGAGTTGCTAACATCTTTCATCCAGTAGCCTAACCGATAAATATAGTTAATATTGAAGTGGGCGCTAAAATACTTGAGTGAATTGAGAAATTTTAATTAATTAAATTTATACCCGGGGTAATTAGAAAGAAAAACACTAGTTTGACTTTGGCAAGGAAAATAACCCTGAATTTAAATTATTACAATAGCACTTAATGAAACAACAGTAACACTAATTGCAATACGAACAGGGGTGAATATCGCTTACATTGCTTTGGATATTTTTGCCCACAAGACGATGTCAAAAGACGACGGAGATTTTCAGCTGGAATATTTTAATCATTATTTAGAAAGATTCGATGTTTTTTATACGCTCCATCTGCGTTTTGCGGTATTACGTCGAATGGTGGACCGACAAACAATGAAGCTGAAGTGTTTACAGAGTCGACTCCTGGATAGTGAGCAGGTACGGTGGTTTCTCATGGGGTAGCCATATCTACAATTAATCAGCTCCTCTGAGTTAAATTCCGAGACAAATGCAAGTCGATTGGATGAATTCCTTGCACCCTGAATGTTAGTCTGCTGGACAACATAATAATACATCCACTCTTGCATTCTATATTATAGAATTCACAGAGAAAATCTATGATGATACCCTAGAGCAGAGGTTCTCAAACATTTATATGGCTCATGGCCATATAATACCCTCAGCGCCCTACACCTATTTTCATGTATAAAGAAATATTCATATTTGACTAATTTATATATACTATGAATCATTTAATATTTAATGTATTATCTAATTTATATACAATACTATAATAATATTATAATAAATTCATAGCATCCCCCAATCCACTGCCTTCCTCCCAACGCCTCCTATTTCTCTACCGCAGCCCCCCCCCCCACCACCCATTTAGGTACCAGCGCCAACCTGGACCGTCTCAACGTCCACCGGGGGCAGTAGCGCCCACTTTGAGAACGCCTGCCCTAGAGAATACACTGCTATCAACGAAGGAAAACAGGACATCTTCCTGAGACTTATGAGACCGATGGCTACAGAATATTTCTGATTATATTTGACCGATTAGTGCCAATAGTCGAATGGGGTAAAGAACTATGACTAAGAGGATGTTCCAAAGATGAGAAGAAAATAAGAACATCTCATTATTTCCAAGTGCCCGATAATTATTGCTCTGGAGTAATCTGTCGAACAATCACCTTTCCTGATGGCTTCTCCAAAGAAGGAAAAGTAGTGCTCGTCGCCTTTTCAAGAACCTCAGATGGAAGGAATGGGTGAAATTATTCTCAAATAGGAGACCTGATCCGAATGCTTGCGCCATAGAGGACTTCGCAAAAGGAACCCAAGATAACGCGAATCTTTCTAAACGGGGAGAATTAATTTTGGCAAAACTTAGGACGAATTTCATGAAAGAACGATCAATTCATCTTCTGTCTTTCACTTGCTTCTGTCATTAGACTGCAGCCATGCGAGGGCACCGCCTTGAAAGGCTTCGTCGAACAAATCTGACCCAGTACTTTTTTTCTTGTTTCATCATTCTCTGCTTTGTCGAACTGCTAGTTTACGGGAACATAAACAAACCAATACTAATTATCAAGTGGTGGGGCGGTAAATACAAACACACACACACACACATACATATATATATATATATATACATACATACATACATACATACATACATACATACATACATACATACATATTCACGACGAGCTTCTTTCAGTTTCCGTCTACTAAACCACTCACAAGATTTTGGCCTTCTCGGGGTAGTGTCATGCAGTGGGACTGAACCCGGAACAATTTAGTTGGGAGGCAAACTTCTTACCACACAGCTACGCTGGCGCCTGTTTAATATTTTAGTACAAATGACTTAATTATTTGAGAACTTATGTTTATATCTTGTTTTGGAGCACGAAATAACTGATAGATAAATCTACTCACGTATAGCATGGCAATTTATTACACTTAACATTTCAAGATTATTTGGTACCTATTCCCAACTGCTGATGAACGTAGGCGCATAGCAGAATTGAACTTATAAACTAGAAGATTGCAGTATGATGTTTTATCCTTTTAGTCTTGATTCCACAATGCTTTATTTGTTTCAGAGCCGTATATGAATACTCATCCAGGAGGAAAGACAACGAGAACACGGTAATAGTTATATTTCTGACCAGGGATGTACCAAGCTAGATAACGTCAAGTAACTAATCTATCTATATACGTCTCTGCAAACGAGAGTGAGCAAATAGCCAATCTTATATATTCAGTGTTTCTTTATCTATATCGAGTTCGAATAATAAACAGTCCGGGAATAAATTTAATTGGTGTTACATGCTGGATAGTCCGGACCAAAAGTTAAGGTCACACGTCGAATACTACATAAACATCTTGAAGGATAATGTTCTTGTCGGAAACTTTTCTTTGCCTGTAAACATAACATGACTAAATGGAGGGTGCCTGAGCAAGATCAGGATGTCATCAATAATAGTAAAGATATCATTATTAAAAGATCATGATAGCTTGACATTCATATCATTCAATATCGCACAAACATTTTCCCCACTAACGGCAGAATGATATAAATCGTAACGCAGCTTTCTCTAAATATCTCTTAATTAAGTTCTCGCAATACCTTACCTTCCCCACATCTCTCTCACTCTCTTTCCCGCTCTCTTACTCTCTCCTCTCTCTCTTTCTCTCTCGCTCTCTCTCTCTCTCTCTCTCTCTCACGAACGCACAAACACACACACACTCTCTCTCTCTCTCTCTCCTCATAATATATCATATATTATATTGATCATATCATTCTATATTACATTATCCTTTCTTTCTTTTATTCTTTCAATGGTTTCAGTCGTGGGACTGCAGCTATGCTGGAGCACCACCTTAAATTATTTTCTTTTGGTTTTGGTTTCGCGTTATGGTTGGAAGTTGGTCTGTGATTGAGTTTCTAGCAGTTGATCTACCCTGAGTGTATCCTTGAATTGTTGGCTGGTCTGACATCGTCATTGTGAGTTTATCCAATTGTTTTAAATAGTTCAGAAGAGGTCCCTTTTATATTTTTGACTTCATCTCGTCAGGGAAAAAGAGAAACAAAACACTTCAATAAGCCATTTTTTCCCTGACGAGATGATTACATTGTTTTACATCATTTTATTCACTCATGAATAATACTAATGTTTTCTTCGAAACATATGTCGGAAGTATAAAGATTTGAGTAACACCTTGCGCTTAACTCCATTTCTTAATTTATGTGTGTGTGTGTTGTGTGTGTGTGTGTGTGTGTGTGTGTGTGTTTATATAAGCATACATATAAAAGACCAAAGTGTACGTACGCCGCTATATTTTTATGTATAAAAAATACAAAAATGGGACAAAAACGCAAAACATCCAGACAGACGATACAAAGAAAACAAGGACGGGGAAAAAACGGAAAATGGTGCACAATTACAAATAACAGGACATTAACAACGGGTGTCTTTCGACTAAGGACGAATTAAATTATGCTGGAAGTAAAGCCTATATACATATATATGTATGTATGCATATATATGTGTATGCAGATACATATGTATGCATATATATATATGTCTGTCTGTATGCATATATATGCATATATATATGTATGTATGCGTACGTATACATATATAAGCATATATATTGTATGTATGCATATATATATGTATGCAGATACATATGTATGCATATATATATGTGTGCATATATATACATATATATGTATACCTGTATGCATATATATATATGTATGTATGTATGCGTACGTACGTACGTGTGTGTGTGTGTGTTTGTGTGTATGCATGTATAAAAGATATAAAAATGCGACAAAAACGCAAAACATCCAGACAGTAATGTGATGCAAAAAAAGGGACAACAAAACATCCTGACAGACGATAAAAAGAAAACAAGGATGGGTCATTCAGAGTTTTCTTTCCTCAGTCCAGATTATCTTTGCAATTTCGGCTGGTTATACTCGAGATTGCTCCAATCTGGCCAGCCCCAAGGAAAAACTAAGCTAAGAGCACTAGATTCCTTGGAAGAAAGCAGCGAATGGATACGAAAACAAGGACGAAAAAAAAAGACAGAGGGTCTACCATTATTATTTAAGATTATACAGAATTAACAAAAAATACAGCAATGACCCAAAAAAGGTATGTCCAGAAATACCTCATGCACATCCTATATATATATATATAATACACACATACCTATGTGTGTGCTTGTTTTTGTGTTTGTCCACCACCACCTCTTGACAAATGGTGTTAGTTTGTTTACGGCACCGTAACATAGCAGTTCGGCAAAAAGTAACCTATAAAACAAGTACCAGACTTTAGAAAAGGTACTGATATCGATTTATTTGACTAAACTCTACAAGGTGATGCATGCATACTCGAATATATATATATGTATGTATATGTGCATGTATATATATGTATATATGTATGTGTATATATGTGAATATAATGTAACAATTTAACAATTGTAAAACATATACTAGTATATGTAATACATAATGAAAACAATTTGATATAAAACTCATGTAAATGAAATAACATGCTTACTCGATCGAAAAATGATGTATATATATGTATGTATATATGCATGTGTATGTACATATAAATGTATATATATATATATATATGTGTATGTGTGTGTGTATATATATATATATATTTATATAAGCATATTATTGTATATATGTGTGTGTTTGTGTGTGTGTGTGTATTATTAACCATAAACTCTCCATTTTCTTCTCTAGATTTAATGGAGTATATATATATATATATATATATATATATATATATCCCTATTTAAAGTACTCTCGAGAATGCACGCACACACATTGTGCGTATATGATTATGTGTGCCCAAGTGTGTGCATAACAGTGAGAAGAGGAGAGAGAGGAGAGAGAGGAAGAGAGAGAGAACTGGTGTAATGCGTCAGAATATGCAATAGTACGTGATAGGAAGTTATTTCTGAGAAGTACGTGTGTGTTTATTTTCTATAAGCTGTGGGGTGGTTTGGTGATTGGGGGGGGGGGGTTATTACGTTTCCACAAATAAGTTTGCATTGAAAACTTCCAAATCAGTTTCAAAGAAATGAGTTTTTCGACAATGACTTCATCATTCTGAAATGTCTTTTGACCTTCAAATTAATTTGCATAATGTCATCTGGCACTATAAACAAGTTTAGAAGAACCTCGCTTGAGACGATATTTGGCGTTTGCCTTGTGTGCTAGAATAATAGTTTTCCCAAGCAAGGTAGACACGAGGAATGAAAAAGAGAGAGAACAATAAAGAGAGAAAACAGAGAGAGAGAGAGAGAGATTGAGTTCCTTTATCTAATATAATAGTTCAATTTACATCTACACCGTGTTACTCTCTCAAGTAAACTCATAAGCGTAAATAGGAAAAATAACAACCGTGTTTACACATACATCAACACAAACCCAAAGACATTCAAAAGTTACAGACACATCCGCAAAGATAAATACATACATGCGTATACATACAAACACACACATACGCGCAAAACATGACGATTACAAGCACTTACGTCCATTTCTACCCAATAATGCAATAACAAACTTAAACCAGTACTCCGATCTATCCCATCAGTCTGTGTAACTAACTGAAACTGATGCTATAAAGATGGCAGCAATGCAACCACGTTGATCTACGCTTCATAAAGACCGAACGACTGACCAATCATTTCTGCGGACAGAAAAGCTTGGATAATGTCTTAATGTAAGGTCGGTCGATTATTAGAGTCACTTAGCCGATTCCAATTACTGGGAGGTCGTCGTGAGATAAGGAAAGATAAATCCGTTATTGGCAGACGTTAAACTAGATTAGGAGAGAAAGGTAAAGCGCACGTACAATCATACACACATATACACAGATATGCACACGTCCATTCGTGTATATTACATTCATGTACGTGTGAGTGTGCGCATGCGTGCGGACGCAAATATATATGTATATATATATGTATGTACACGCTTGCAATTTTCACAAAATATTTGTGAGCATAAACATCCACGCATGAATATACAAACATAAATAAATACATACGTATATTGAAACACATATATCAACATACACATATATTCATGTGTGTGTGTGTGTGTACATCTGTTCATATGCGTGCATATTCACAAAGGATCAAAATTTACCACCGCTTGCTGACAACTGCATATATACAACCACCTTTTATACACATGCAAAGAAATATGGTTGTCATTATCTGAGTGAGTAAAACAGCGCCCTTATACATCACACTGAATCTCTCACAAACACACACACACACACACACCACACACACACACAAGCACGCACACATAGAGAGATACATACATAGACAGACAGACAGACATACAGAGAGATAGATAGATAGATAGATAGATAGATAGATAGATAGATAGATAGATAGATAGATGATAGATAGATAGATAGATAGATAGATAGATAGATAGATAGATAGATAGATAGATAGATAGATAGATAGATATATAGATATAGATAGATAGATAGATAGATAGATAGATAGATAGACAGACAGACAGACAGACAGATAGACAGACAGACAGACAGATTGGCTTCCAAGACACGCAGCAACTATATCTTCAC
>NW_021831731.1:0-7500 GCF_006345805.1 Octopus sinensis | reverse complement strand
AATTTAAAAGATTCATTGTAAACAATGTAAAAGTGACCAGAAATTACAAATATTAGTGAAAGGAAACAAAAAGAGGTTGTATATAGCCATTAGAGGTCAATCTTATGTTTTATCAGGAAAGTGGAGCGATTTCAAAGAGTTTTCTATTTATCTTTTGAGAGAAGTTTATCTGAGCACAGTAAGATATCGAGTTACTAGTAAGTTGCTGGTTAGTTCGGTACAAAATTACCGAATCGTTCTCTATAATATTCTTACCTATTCCCCAGTTAGATATAAGTAGGGTCAGTAGGAGATGCTTAGCGGTCTGCAAAGTCATATTAGACTACAACTGTCCAGCCAAATGTCCGACCTTTTAACTATTCTGCTAACAGCAGGGATATAATGGCATAGACGATTATAATAGCGGACTCATAGAATGGCAGAGGGATCGACTAAATACCTTAAAGTATTTAGTTATGATGCTTTATGTCCTAAGTTTCAAATTTCATCGAAATCGACTTTATCTTCCAACATTATGATATCGATAAAAATAAATATATATCATATGTTTGATCAATTAAACCGACTGCACCGCTCTCCTAAAATACGACATCTGGTGCCAGCGAAAGAAGCAATTATCATATGATGATTAGACTGTAATATTAACAGAAACAATGGCGCGTCGGACTAAATTCCTTGTAGTATTTACTTTCATCATCTATATTCTTAATCTAAATTCTTCCAAAGCCAATTATGTCTTTCATCATTGTAGTGTATAACAGAAATATCAAACATACTAGATATCTTTCAGTCAATCCAGTATTGCTTCTATATTCTATATTACTTCTATATGCTTTCTACATTGCTTCCTGGTATAAAAAGAAGCAATATAAGTATATAAGCAGTATACAATCATACTGTTACAAACCGCCAATGAGGGTAGAAGATTCAGGTAACTATAAAACCCTTTTCCTATGAATTTGTGATTTTTAGTTAGTATGAGATATAATAACGGCAAGTATACTACATTGCTGTATTCAACACAATTCCTTGCAACTAGAGTATAAAAAGTGAGTTGGGTTGTACTGATATTATACATAGTGATATTATGTTTATAGACAGAATATCAGAGTACTCTTTTACTCTTTTTTACTCTTTTTACTTGTTTCAGTCATTTGACTGCGGCCATGCTGGAGCACCGCCTTTAGTCGAGCAAATCGACCCCGGGACTTATTCTTTGTAAGCCCAGTACTTATTCTATCGGTATCTTTTGCCGAACCGCTAAGTAACGGGGACGTAAACACACCAGCATCGGTTGTCAAGCAATGCTAGGGGGACAAACACAGACACACAAACACACAAACACATATATATATATATTATATATATATAATATATATATATATATATATATATATATATATATATATATATATATATATATATACGACAGGCTTCTTTCAGTTTCCGTCAACCAAATCCACTCACAAGGCTTTGGTCGGCCTGAGGTTATAGTAGAAGACACTTGCCCAAGGTGCCACGCAGTGGGACTGAACCCGGAACCATGCGGTTGGTAAACAAGCTACTTGCCACACAGCCACTCCTGCGCTATGTAGTGTGCAATTTTGTTGACGATTATTTTTAACACAAAAATAACTTATATCTCACATTAGTATAAAATAGGTGGTGTAATCGATAGAATCGACTCTAATCTGTGGTCGGTACTTATTCCATAGACTTAAAGTAGATGAGCAACAAAGTTCAACACAAGTGAGGTAATGAACTCAGAATATAGAGAACATAACTAAATATTGGAAAACATTTTGTCATGAACCCAATCTCTACTACAACCGTTGAATAACTATATGTTAAAAGTGATTGAAAATTTCAGTGAAAGTAATCTTTTCTCTTTCTAAAGAAATTTTAATATATTGTATTTCTGCTGTTATTGACTTGACAACTTTCCAACCTGAAACTCGATATTTATTAAGTCTGGCAGAGCCTGGCAAAATTTATAACGAGTTCTGGCCCTCTTCTTCTAACTAGCCATTAAAAAAGACACTTCAATGTTCAAGGTGACGGACTCGGTTTGCTATAATATTCCCTGTACATTAACACAGCTCGCCTTATCTTGAAAAGATAATTGTTTCTTACACAAGTATAATGCCTCAGATCTTTTTAACTTATCCAAGAGTATTAACACGATAGGAAATTATTTCGATTAGTAATCGAAACCGATTTACGAGCAAAACAAGAGTTTTAATGTTCAGTACTGACCACCGGACATATTAGCAACATTTCTCTCGCTTTATAAACTTCATTTGAAGAAAGAGAGTAGTATTAGTTCGGTTTGATTATATAAAACGGTCCAGTATTTTAAAGGAAGAAAAAATGCGAATTTGTGATATATTTATAAATTTTGTTGCATCTGTGAACAATAACCTCATTTGTTATTGGTTTACAACGGGCTTATCGACCGTTTCTTACATTTCTGGTAATGAGTGTAACAAGAGAGTACCTATACAACACGGACTGAACAAATATCACAAGTGGCTTCGTTCGATTTGGTTGTTCATATGCATAATTGAAAGATACATAGATGCACACACAGCATATGCACACAATAAGTGTGTGTGTGTGTGTGTGTGTTGATGTGTGTGTGTGTGTGTGTGTGTGTGTGTGTGCGTGTGCGTGTTTACGCGCGCGCGCAAATGTGATGGGTTTTAACACAATTTTAGTCCTTCAAATTCATAAGGCCATTCGACACTTTTCAAAATTAGTGTGATCGAAACTGGAATCACATTGTTGCAAAGAAAATTTCTGGATTACATTGCTATGACTACGCATAGTAGAGATTGATGTGCATGTCTTTTCAGAATACATTAGTGAGGAAAGTGAGTTAAAATTACTAAAACTCGAAACCGGTATTTGAATATTGTTTACCGGAAGTTTACTTCCACTCTTTGGTATTATCCACCTTCTCAGATGAGTTGTATGGTTTATAGCTTTCGCTAGGACTTTATGGACATAAATAAATTGGTTGCGACTGAGAATCGAACATAAATCACAGATTTGTCTTCTTATATGTTTTTTCCACTCTATAATACTCTCTAGCTATCCTTTTTACAAGTTAATTCTTTTTCATCAGACACACGGCCTCTGATTTATATAGAAAGAAACTTTTATAGGAAAAAACACTTTGACTAATACTAGATGCGCCCAACTTATATTTTAACCACAAAATAGGGTGAACTTTGTACGATCTCTAATCGATCTAGATATTCAAAAGTATCACACAAACATATTTTCATAGCTTTCACAGAAAAAAAGTAAGGTTATATAGTAGAAATTGAACTCGAACTTAATTAAAGGAACCTTGTAAAGTAGGTATTTTATGTACAACCTACAGTGACATTACATAGTGTGCAGAAGGATTAAAAAAAAATAATTTATTGGTACGTTGATAATATATACACACACACCACACACATAATATATATATATATATATATATATATATAATATATATATATATATATATATATACATATATATATATATATATATATTATACATATATATATATATATATATATATATATATAATAATATATATATATATATATATATATATATATATATATATATATTATATATATATTGTATACATTTCCTCTGAAACAAGTTTATACAGTTTATACTGTTTATAGATATGTGATACAACATGAAAATGTAAGGCAAGCATATATAATCAGGAAAGCAAGCAAAAATAACGTTCCTTCCCTGCTTTCGTATCAATGCATTTGTAAACTGTCTGTGGTGAATAAAATGACGTAGTAGAAAGTCAGGCAGCCATGTTTGGCTGACTCACATAAAGCGAAATACTCAACAAACTAGAAATGTAGACAGCGGAGACTCTCTCTTTCCGTCCCTCTCTTTCCCTTCCACTGTAAACACACACACACACATGTATATATATATATGAATTTTTTATAATATTTTTTCTATTTCTCAATAAAGTTTCTAGTTATGTAAATACTTGGAATACATTTGCGTAGTTTCACTATCCATTGAAATATAAGATGGAGAACATGTATGTATTTCTCTTTTAATGTCTAATGTTAATGTGTGTGTCTTAATGTGCGAGCACACATTTTGTGCATACGTATACGCATATATATGTACGTAAACAATGATACGTATATGCATACATATATACGTAAATATACAGTTATACATGCACACATAGACACATGCACAAACACATGCACACACAACACACCACGGAATCACATATATATATATATTATTATATATATATTATATATATATATATATATATATTTATAGAAGGAGCTTCTACAGGACTAGAACTGTTTCATTCAATGAAATCATCATTATTTACTGTGGTTAACCCCGACTCTACCCGGGACCTACATATATATATATAATATATATATATATATATATATATATATATATATATATAATATATATTATATATATATATATATATATATAATATAATATATGAAGTCAAAAGAAGGAGCAAAGAGTACTCAATACTGAAATTTAGTATTATATAATTTACTGGAAGCTGAACTGTCAGTAATCGCTTTTCTGAGTTTCATGTTGGTGACATGCGAACGATTATAATTATAAACATATGTCACCACATATTTGAAAAATCTAATGAGCTCCTTCTGATTAAATGGAACAATGAGATTTTAGTGGTTGAGAAAGTATCCATTTTTTCAAAAATTAGAAGGTGGATGACATATAGAATGGAAACGAAAAAAAAATACAAAATAATAAAATGGATATGAGAACATGTATGTGTGTGTGTATGTTTGTGTGTGTGTGTGTGTATGTGTGTGTGTGTGTGTGTGTGTGTGTGTGTGTGTGTTGTGTGTGTGTGTGTGTTGTGTGTGTGTGTGTGTGAAATGTCAATTATCGCTTACAAGTGTGTGTACAAATATTTGAATGTATATTTTGGGATTTTATAAAATATTTTCTAGTTTTTGAGTTTTGCTCATAGACGAAGGTATTTCTTCTCCATGCAGTATGGATGATCAGGAATTAGATTTAAAAATTAACTCATAAAATTATCTATTGAAATAGGTTTATGAATTACAGCCAGCACTAATATCAGTATAGTTAGTTCTTTTGTATTTCCTTAATTTAGATACGAATACATTTCGCCTTTACTAAAAAACCCTAATGAAGGATTAGTAATATAAATTAAAATCGCCCTCCCCGTCTATTTTACGAAATTTAATTCTTAATATTAGTAAACGTATTCCCTTTTTATCCTTAAATGTGTTCACTTCATAAGTGCTTCTCATTCATACAATAAAGTCCATTATAAGTGTAGCTTTACAAATAAAATACAATACACAACACGTTCTTAATCTCCATGTTTGAAAAATAGTCCATGAAATATGATCCAGAATTTAGTTTAAACGTGCGGACAAATATTTGATAGAAACCGCCTAAATTCAATCACTTCTCATTTTCCGATGAATCATAGATATCATTCGATTTAAAAGAAATTCATTTCTTTAACCTAATTTCCTTTTAATTAATTGATAACTATGTTCCATCGGAAATATTTTGCAAACTCAATCGTTTTATTTCCAAAAGCTTTTTCAACACCAACAGTGTAATTTCCCACCTCCTTGTAATTATATTGCTCGAAATAACTACCTCGAAAACTCTAATTTATTGAGCTAAGATCTAACGAGGATTGACCGAAAAGTGTTTTAAAGATTCTCCACGATCCTTTCCAGGCATATTTGGTTCTTAAAAAGAAACAAATATGGTGATGTTTAAAATTAAATAGCCTATTATTAACTTCACTAAATCAATTGTAATTACTTGTCTCTCTTCAAGTTTGTTTGCTGTAAGCTTTACCTAAACGAAATTTTATTTCCGTTATTTCAAGCCATCTATGAATTAAAGAAAAGGTCAGAGATGTTATTTCATTATAGATAATGCTTCATTGTATTTACTTACCAATTATGTGCTGCAAAATAGATGATTCCATCATTAGTATGAACTTTGCATTGTTTAATATTCTGGAGCAATATGAATCCAATCAAATAAAATGAATTTTAAAACGTTTTGAAATTATGAAGACACCTAAAAACCAAATTATTTTCGCTTACTATTAGACATACATACGCAATTATTGCCTTTTTTTACATTTCCACCGAAATATAAGTAATTTCTAATGACAGATTTTTTTTGTCTCACGAAGATTACGTCACGTTGTATAAATTTATCCGTTCCTGTGTCAATACCTTCCACAATTCCTCTTTGCAAATGAATATTATATTGTTAGCAAATACGAGCCCTTTATTCTATTTTATCCAACTTGCAACGCTCGTTATAGAGTTCAAACAATTTTTGTGTGTTTATTATATATATAGTAAGAATTATATTCCACTTTCATAATCATTTAAAGATTGGCCACGAGATACACAATGTAAGGATTAATAAAGTTGTGCTTTATATATATATATATATATATATATATATAATATATATATATATATATATAATAATATAACAAAGTAAATTTGCAAGGACCGCACGAGTGAAAATATATAGGAAAGATGGTTTGGAAAATGCAGAAGTCTTTTAAAGATGTTTATTTCACTTTTTAAATAAAGATTATCAAAAGTAAAATCTAAAGCTTTGTATAAGCTTTGTTGTATCAAAAAATGGTTATCATAGTTGTATTAAAATACAGTTATACAGTCTTAGATAATGATAAGAAGATATTAAAATTTAGAATGTTTGACAATGATAAGAGAATGTTAATAGGGGCTTTTTGTTTAAACATTTTACATGAAAGTGTTCAAAATAGGTAGTAAAATAAATTTATAATTATTTTAAGTTCGTCAAAAATTATTGTTGTATAGAAGCATATATGCAGAGGGAATCATATTTAAGTATTTATACAGAATTTTAGGGGAATGACCAACCTTTCCATCCTTCCTCTCTTGTAGTGTGTGGAGATGAAGGGTGGAAAGGTTGGGCATTCCCCTAAAATGATATATAAATACTTAAATATGATTCCCTCTGTATATATGCTTCTATACAACAATAATTTTTGAATGAACTTAAAATAATTATAAATTTATTTTACTACCTATTTTGAACACTTTCATGTAAAATGTTTAAACAAAAAGCCCCTCTTAACATTTTCTTATCATTGTCAAAGATTCTATTTTCTAACCTCTTCTCCTCATTATCAAACACTGTATAACTATATTTTAATACAACTATGATAACCATTTCTTACCACAACAAAGCTTATACTAAGCTTTATATTTTACTTTTGATAATCTTTTTTTAAAAAAAGTGAAACCGGTCAAGTCAATAAACATCTTTAAAAAACCTCTGCATTTTTAACCCCGCTTTCCTCTATATATATTATATATATATATAAATATAATATATATATATTATATATATATTATATATATATATATATTATATATATATATGCATGTA
>NW_021831730.1:25000-27500 GCF_006345805.1 Octopus sinensis | reverse complement strand
ATATACATACACACATACATATATATATATATGTATATAATAAACCTTTACATAAATAAATAATAACATATATATATATATATACATACACACACACATATATATATATACATACACACATACATATATATATATATGTATATAATAAACCTTTAGATAAATAAATAATAACATATATATATATATATATACATACACACAAACATATATATATATGTATATATTAAGTCTTTGCATAAATAAATAATAACATATATATATATATATACATACACACACACATATATATATGCATATAATAAACCTCTAGATAAATAAATAATAACATATATACATATACATACACTCACACATATATACACATACACACACACATATATATACATGCACACACACACATATATATACATACAGACACACACATATATATACATACACACACACAAACACACATATATATACTTACACACACACACACAACATATATATACATACACACACAAACACACAATATATACATACACACACACATATATATATACATACACGCACACATACACATATACATACACAACCATACATATATAACATACTCACACACATATAATATATATACATACACACACACATATATATATACATACAACACATATATATATATATATACATATATAAATAACATGAAATACACGAAGGGACGAACAAAAAGATAAACGGGTCATTCAAAGCCTTCATTCTTCAGTCAGAAACTCATCCCTCATCGCAGATTCCTGCCGTTCAATTCTGAGATCTGCTCCGAATCAGCAGCCACAGAAGGAAAGAATGCAACGCAACAGAGACGAACATGAAACGAAAAATCTTTTTTGGAGACAGTAACGGTTAAAAACATGGATGACACAGGCGTCCTATGGCTTTAACACAAAAAGAGAGACACAAAAACAATATCAGTAAGCGTGGAAAAATAATTACCTTTTCGGTGGTAAGACACATGTTGACCAATGGCCGATGGAAAGAGAATGGCTGAGGCAGCAAGTCGCAAGAGGGTAAGAGAGAGGAGGGGCTAAGAGAGAGAGGGGACCAAGGAGGGTAGAAGTCGAGGACAGAAGCAGTGACCGAGAGAGAGAGAGGGAGAGAAGGAATCAGAGAAGAAGCAGTGATCAAGAGAGCGAGGGAGAGAAGGAATCAGAGAGGCTGGGAGAAAAAGGCGCCAAAACAATTTGGCAACGAAGCAATGGCGAAGGAAAGAAAATTGTTTAAAGACATCGTGCAGGGAATTTGATATGATAAACATAAAGAAGTTATTATGCACGTACGCTGCGAAATATATGATAAACCTTTACATAAATAAATAACGTGAACTACACGAAGGGACGAACAAAAATACAAGCGGGTCATTCAAAGCCTTCATTCTTCAGTCAGAAACTGATCCCTCATCGCAGATTTCGGCTGTTTAATCCTGAGATCCGCTCCGAATCAGCCAGCCACAGAAGGAAAGAATGCAACGCAACAGAGACGAACATGAAACACACACACACCTATATATACATACACACACACACATATATATACATACACACATACGTATATATATATATGTATATAATAAACTTTTACATAAATAAATAATAACATATATATATATATACATACAGACACACATATATATATACATACACACATACATATATATATATATGTATATAATAAACCTTTAGATAAATAAATAATAACATATATCTTTATATATATATATATACATACACACAAACATATATATATATGTATATATTAAGTCTTTGCATAAATAAATAATAACATATATATATATATATACATACACACACACATATATATACATGCACACACACACACACATATATATACATACACACACACGTATATATACATACACACATACATATATATATATGTATATAATAAAACTTGAGATAAATAAATAATAACATATATATATATACATACACACACACATATATAAACATACACACATACACATATATATATATATGCATATAATAAGCTTTGGATGAATAAATAATAACATATATATATATATACATATATACACACACACACATATATATATATGCATATAATAAACCTTTAGATAAATAAATAATAACATATATATATATATATACATACACACACACATTATATACATACACACGCACATATATATACATGCACACACACACATATATATACATACAGACACACACATAATTACTTAATACTACCACAAACACACACACAACAAACATATATATTACTTACACACACACACATATATATATAACATACACAAACACACATATATAAACATACACACACACATATATATATATACATACACACACAGATACACATATACATACACACACATACATATATACATAGACACACACATATATATATATATACAATGACACACAGATATATATATACGTACACACATATATATATACATATAAATAAA
>NW_021831730.1:0-12500 GCF_006345805.1 Octopus sinensis | reverse complement strand
TCTTTTGAGTAACCCTTCGTACATACACACATGCAAATACATACATGCTCAAATACATTCATGCGTACATACATACATACACACACACGCACATACATACATACATACATACATACTACATACATACATACATACATACATACATACATACGTACATACATACATACATACATACATACATACATACATACATACATACGTATATATACTGTAGTATGAATGGTGAAAAGAGTACAACAGAACAAGGAAAGGAATGGAAATGTAATTGGGTCTTACCTGGCCGGAGATGAACTCGGATCGCCTTTAGCCAACTCGCTCGCGTCGTGTCTTCTCGGTGTCTTCGTCGTGTCTGGCGCAACTGGTCAATTCCGCACGTGCGTTCTGTCTGTCACTTCCGCTTCCGCCCGCGAGAGCGCCCTGCAAGACCTGCAGGCCCCACTTCCGCTCCCCCCCATTCCGTCACACTCCTTCACCATCACACCACACGCCCCCTGATCTATAGATCACTGAACCGGCTTCCTCACTCACACCCGCACCTGAAACTGGTTTCATAATCAGCCAACCAGGGAGGAGGGTGCCGCTCCCTCTGTGGTCGCAGTGCGACCCTAGGACTTGTTTCTGGTGTGTTGCTGCCGACCTCGTCATCCTGTCTGTTGTTTTCGTCTTGCTCACTGCTGCTGGCCACATCCTCTGGGGCATGGACAATCCTCCGTATGTTTAAAACGTGGCGTGGCATACCATCGACCGAGATGTTATTCTTTGAATTTACGGAGGTTATTGTCCCCTTTCCCCATTGCGATATACACCGTGCGTTTGCGGGTTTTACCCAGACTTCCTCCCCGACCTGCACGAAGGCGTGCTCTTCCTCTGCCCCGGGTCGCATTGATGTAGTACACAGATGCCTCCACTCGTACCTGAATATTGCCCTGTGTGGCACCGACTCCTCAGCCTGTCCTGATCTGGGCGACATATTGTACCAAAACACGGCCTCGACTGGTGAAATGTGACCCCTCTCTGCCATGGCCTTGATGGTACGATGATGCCTTTCCACCACCCCGTTTCCACTTGGCCGGTATGCCGCCCTGAAGAAGCGGTTGACCTTCCACTCATCAAGCATTTCTCTCAGCACATCCGAGCGAAACGCAGTGCCATTGTCCAGAAGCAGTTCATCCACGGGGCCTCGTTCCAGGAATATCTCATTCAACACTTTCACAATTTCTTCTGCGGTTCCCGACTTCATCTCCCTCCATATGGCGAACCGCCCCGGTCCGCAGTCAACCATTGAGAGGTATGTCCCCTGCCGGTAGTGTGTTATGTCCACCGCCAGTCGTCTCCAGTCCTGGTCCACTGGAATACTTCCCGCTTCATGCACGACCGGAGCAGGGTCGATGGACTGGCACCTGTCACAATTGCTAACCACTCTCTGCACGCTCTGTCTTGTTACGTCGGAGACAACTTTTCTGGTTAGGAACAATGTCCTGTCCACACCCATGTGATGCATGGTGTGTAGTCTGCGTAACTCCGAGTCGCTCAGACGGCATACTGCAGCTACAGCCTGCTTCGCATCCTCTGGCACCTGCAACCAGGCTCGCTTTACCCTGGTCAGGACGTCTGCCCTGTTCTTCACGCTCAGCTTCAGATTGAACCCAGTGGTTAGTTCACGCAGTATTCCTAATCGACGCTTTACCAGCATCTCTGCAGCCCCTTTGGTCCGCACCCTCCGCTCATCGGTGATGACTGCTGTCGCCCAACAAAGTACAGTGGCCGAATCAGTCCTGATTTCTTTGGTGGGCAACCCCCACTTCAAGGCTAGGATCACCCCCTTCAGCACGGCATCCAACTCCGCCACGTTGATGTGATTGCAGTCATCCGTCTTCCTGAGCCAGGCCGCATCTTCCACCGTGACACCGCCCACTTCCAAGACGACCCCTATTGCGATGCTACTGGCGTCACACCATACGATCCCGCTCTTTGATTTGGGAACATACCAGCTGACCCTCACCGGGTCCTCTGCTCCTACTCTGACCAAGACTTCCTGCATCATGTCGATTGTCCTCTCCCCCACTTTATCATTCCACTTCACTCCTTCGGCTCGTCTCTTGATGAAGCTACATGCTGTCCGGAGCAAGCCTGCAATCGGGTAGTGTCTCACCAGCTTCCCACACACAGAGAACAGTTCCCGTCTACTCATGCTGGCGCCCAGTTCAGGGACCTCATTCCCTCGCCGGAACACCAAGGCGCCGGCCTTGTCTCTCCATAGCTTGAGGCCCAGTGCAGCACCTCCCTCCATAGCCTCTGGCGGCTTAGCCATCAGTCCAAAACTCTTCGGGTGGCCTATGACCTCCGTTGCTGGTATCACGGTTTCATCCACCAGAATGTCGTCGATGTATGAATTGGAGGCCCTTTTTATTCTGTCCACCTTACCCAGGATGGCCTTGAGAATTGTTGCCATAATCTTCGGCGCTGAATTCAGCCCGAATCCCAACCTGGTCAGACAGTATGTCCGGCCCCTATACCTGACGAGCTGGTACTTCCATACTTTCTCAGCAACATGCACCTGAAGGTATGCCGACTTTAAATCGACAATCGTGGAGGCCCCCGCCGTCTGCCTCCACTCTCGCAAGGTGTCTCCGCAGACATCCGTGGCCTCGCCGCCTGTATGACACGACACGTGGTCATTCAGCTCTCGGAAGTCGAGCACTGGCCTGACCTTACGCTTTGTGGGCTGTATCACCGCCATCAGTGGCAGGACTCCGCTCTCTTCTTTTTCCCAGAGGATCACTATGCCCTCCTTAATCCACCGCTCCACCTCCCCCTCGACTCACTTCTGGCATCTCCTTTTAGAGTATGCTGATAGCAGCCCACTTTATTCTTTAACATCGGGGGCTCTCCCTTCCAGTGCCACTCCACTGTCCACCTCTCGCCATCAAAGACAGCCCGAAAATCCTGGTCTTCAATGGTGTGCGCCGCATCCTTTTCCTCACGGTTGTCGTCGCTGCACGGTCTCGCCCTACACGGTTTCCTCGCTAACCCAAATGTTACGCCAGCCTCGTTGACGGTGACACCTCCCAAACGGGTGATTGCATCCATCCCCATCACCACGTCGATCTCGTCCACCAAGTGACCAACCAAAATTGCTCGCAACGTCAGCTGTAGTCCCTGCACCACAATCTGCGCATCCGTAAACCCTTCGCAGTGCACTTCTCTTCCGTCGACTGCCCTAACACTGCTTCCTCCACTCCACGTGCACTTCGCAGTGCACTTCTCTTCCGTCGACTGCCCTAACACTGCTTCCTTCACTCCACGTGGAGTGGAGGAAGCAGTGTTAGGGCAGTTGACGGAAGAGAAGCTCACTGCGAAGGGGTTACGGATGCGCAGATTGTGGTGCAGGGATTACAGCTGACGTTGCGAGAAATTGTGGTTGGTCACTTGGTGGACGAGATTGACGTGGTGATGGGGATGGATGCAATCATCCGTTTGGGAGGTGTCACCGTCAACGAGGCTGGCGTAACGTTTGGGTTAGCGGGGAAACCGTGTAGGGCGAGACCGTGCACCGACGACAACCGAGAGGAAAAGGATGCGGCGCACACCATTCAAGACCAGGATTTTCGGGCTGTCTTTGATGGCAAGAGGTGGACAGTGGAGTGGCACTGGAAGGGAGAGCCCCCATGTTAAAGAATAAAGTGGGCTGCTAGCAGCATACTCTAAAAGGAGATGCCAGAAGTGAGTTCGAGGGGGAAGTGGTGCGGTGGATTAAGGAGGGCATACTGATCCCTTGGGAAAAAGAAGAGAGCGGAGTCCTGCCACTGATGGCGGTGATACAGCCCACAAAGCGTATGGTCAGGCCAGTGCTCGACTTCCGAGAGCTGGATGACCACGTTTCGTGTCATACAGGCGGCGAGGCCACGGATGTCTGCGGGGACACCTTGCGAGAGTGGAGGCAGACGACGGGGGCCTCCACGATTGTCGATTTGAACTCGGCATACCTACAGGTGCATGTGGCTGAGAAACTATGGAAGTACCAGCTCGTCAGGTATAGGGGCCGGACGTACTGTCTGACCAGGTTGGGATTCGGGCTGAATTCAGCGCCGAAGATTATGGCAACAATTCTCAAGGCCATCCTGGGGAAGGTGGACAGAGTAAAAAGGGCCACCAATTCATACATCGACGACATTCTGGTGGATGCCACTTCCGTAGTCATCAGCGTCGTTGTACAGCCCGTGTCCACCGTGTCCCTCCATATGGCGAACCTCCCCGGTCCGCAGTCAACCATTGAGAGGTATGTCCCCTGCCGGTAGTGTGTTATGTCCACCGCCAGTCGTCTCCAGTCCTGGTCCACTGGAATACTTCCCGCTTCATGCACGACCGGAGCAGGGTCGATGGACTGGCACCTGTCACAACTGCTAATCACTCTCTGCACACTCTGTCTTGTTACGTCGGAGTCAACTTTTCTGGCCAGGAACAATGTCCTGTCCACACCCATGTGATGCATGGTGTGCAGTCTCCGTAACTCCGAGTCGCTCAGACGGCATACTGCAGCTACAGCCTGCTTCGCATCCTCTGGCACCTGCAACCAGGCTCGCTTTACCTCTGGTCAGGACGTCTGCCCTGTTCTTCTCGGAAGGCACAAAGATCACGCTCAGCTTCAGATTGAACTCAGTGGTTAGTTCACGCAGTATTCCTAATCGACGCTTTACCAGCATCTCTGCAGCCCCTTTGGTCCGCACCCTCCTCTCATCGGTGATGACTGCTATCGCCCAAGAAAGTACGGTGGCTGAATCAGTCCTGATTTCTATGGTGTGCAACCCCCACTTCAAGGCTAGATTCACCCCCTTCAGCACGGCTTCCAACTCCGCAACGTTGATGTGATTGCAGTCATCCGTCTTCCTAGGCCAAGCCGCATCTTCCACCGTGACACCTCCCACTTCCAAGACGACTCCTATTGCGATGCTACTGGCGTCCCACCATACGATCCCGCTCTTTGATTTGGGAACATACCAGCTGCCCCTCACCGGGTCCTCTGCTCCTACTCTGACCAAGACTTCCTGCATCATGTCGATTGTCTTCTCCACCACTTTATCATTCCACTTCACTCCTTCGGCTCGTCTCTTGATGAAGCTACATGCTGTCCGGAGCAAGCCGGCAATCGGGTAGTGTCCCACCAGCTTCCCACACACGGAGAACAGTTCCCGTCTACTCATGCTGGCGCCCAGTTCAGGGACCTCATTCCCTCGCCGGAACACCAAGGCGTCGGCCTTGTCTCTCCATAGCTTGAGGCCCAGTGCAGCACCTCCCTCCATAGCCTCTGTAGTCCCTGCACCACAATTTGCGCATCCGTAACCCCTTCGCAGTGAACTTCTCTTCCGTCAACTGCCCTAACACTGCTTCCTCCACTCCACGTCTCTGCCACTTCTGTGGTCATCATGGTCGTCGTACAGCCCGTGTCCACCAGGGCTCGCGACATCTTCCCCTTCACCAGAATGTCGACCGCAGGTAACGATGATAAACGCGCCGCTACTAATCCAAAGGGACAACTACCGGCGCAGTAGTCTCCCGCGGTCCGTTTCCCCGCAGACACTTGCTGGCTACATGCCCTGGCTCTCGACACCGGTAGCAAATCACCTCAGGCTTGGGCGACGCGCAGTCGCGGACTATGTGTGGGCCTTGGCACCGGAAACACTGTCCTTTGAACGATCGCACGCGTTCTTTCCTCAGCCCCTCCCCGTTGCTCCTAGCTGGGCCACTTTTCGACGTTACAGTCGCTGCTACCGACGTCAACCTGATGCACGAAACCAGTACACGTGCCCGCGATATGATATCGACCATCGGCATCGAACGCATTTTCGGAAGCTTCTGTAGCTCGACCGACATGATGTCGGGAAAGCCGGTCACGAACGCTAACCTAACCGTCCGTTCTAGCGACTCTCCCTCAAATCCCGCCAGTTTAGCCAACCTTCTAAGCTCACCGGCGAACACGTGCACCTGTTGTCCGGTCCATCTCATTCTACCCAGCCGACCGTACGCTTCAAACATTCCTTCCGCGAAGGCCTCCATAAGTCGGATCTCCACTTTATCTGCGCTGAGTTGGTCCGTCTCCTCCATCTCTAAATATAACGCCAAGGCCGGGCCATCCAAATACAACGGCATAAAACTAGCCAGGTCAGCTATACCGTGGAGCTTCGCCACCAACTTTACCCTCTTCAACCAAGCGACCACATCGGTGTCGCCGCAAAACGGTGTTATAGGCTCGCGTGAAACCATAGCACTCTGCATAATTTTCTACTTTTATTTTTTACGAAACCGAATGATTATTTGCCGAAATAGCTTGTAGTATGAAAAGAGTACAACAGAACAAGGAAAGGAATGGAAATGTAATTGGGTCTTACCTGGCCGGAGATGAACTCGGATCGCCTTTAGCCAACTCGCTCGCGTCGTGTCTTCTCGGTGTCTTCGTCGTGTCTGGCGCAACTGGTCAATGCCGCACGTGCGTTCTGTCACTTCCGCTTCCGCCTGCGAGAGCGCCCTGCAAGACCTGCAAGCCCCATTTCCGCTCCCCCCCATTCCGTCACACTCCTTCACCATCACACCACATATACAAGCATATACATACGTGCTTACATAATACATATATGCATTTCTTTACTACCCACAAGGGGCTAAACACAGAGGGGACAAACAAGGACAGACAAACGGATTAAGTCGATTATATCGCCCCCAGTGCGTAACTGGTACTTAATTTATCGACTCCGAAAGGATGAAAGGCAAAGTCGACCTCGGTGGAATTTAAACTCAGAACGTAACGGCAGACGAAATACGGATATGCATTTCGCCCGGCGTGCTAACGTTTCTGCCACGCATATCATCTTGGTAGTCTACGCACATGCACAGAAGCAGACGCAACAAAACGCGCCTGCGAGCGCGCATGCACTGACACACACAGCAATCAAACACACACTGACACACACAGCAATCAAACACACGTTAGTAGATTGACTCAAAATGCGTGTCTGGCGGGATGATGAAGACAGAGAGATAGAGAATGACTGAAGGAGACCATAGATACACACATCTACACACACACAAGCACACATACACACGCACACATACACACTCACAACACACACATACACTCACGCACACACACACACACACACATCAAGCACAAACACAAACACACACGCACACATATACACTCACAACAAACATACACACACTAACAACAAACATACACACTCACGCACACACATCAAACAAACACACACGCACACATACACACTCACAACAAACATACACGTACTCACGCACACATACACACACTTACAACAGACATACACACTCACGCACACACATCAAACACAAACACAAACACTCACAACAAACATACACGTACTCACGCACACATACACACACTTACAACAGACATACACACTCACGCACACACATCAAACACAAACACACACGCACGCATACACACTCACAAGAAACACACACACACACACATACACACTCACACACACACACGCACACACACATTTGCAACCGATGTTTTATGTGTTCTTATGATTGCAACAATAGTGGTAAGTATAAGCGGAATAGTGGAGGCACATAACCTAGTGGTTAGAACAGCGGACTCGCGGTCGAGAATTCGCGGGTTCGAATCTCAGACCGGGGGATGTGTGTGTGTAGTGTGAACGGTGAAAAGAGTACAACAGAAAAAGGGAGAATGGAAATGTAATTGGGTCTTACCTCGTCGGAGATGAACTTGGATCGCTTTTAGCAACTCTCTCTCGTCTGGTCCCTTCGTCCTGTCTGCCGCAACTCCTCAATGCCGCACGTGCGTCCTGCCTGTCACTTCCGCTTCCTCCGGCGCATGCGCCCTGCAAGCCCTGCAAGCCTCACTTCCGCTCTGCCCCATCCGTCACACTCCTTCACCACCACACCACACGCCTCCCTGATCTACAGATCACTGAACCGGCTTCCTCACTCACTCTCGCACCTGAAACTGGTTTCATAATCAGCCAACCAGGGAGGAGGGTGCCGCTCCCTCTGTGATCGCAGTGCGACCCTAGGGCTTGTTCTTGGAGTGTTGCTGCCGACCTCGTCATCCTGTCTGAGTTTTCGTCTTGCCCACTGCTGCTGGCCCCATCCTCTGGGGCATGGACAATCCTCCGTATGTCCAAAACGTGGCGTGGCATACCATCGACCGAGATGTTATTCTTTGAATTTACGGAGGTTATTGTCCCCTTTCCCCATTGCGATCTACACCGTGCGTTTGGGTGTTTTACCCAGACTTCCTCCCCGACCTGCACGAAGGCGTGCTCTTCCTCTGCCCCGGGTCGCATTGATGTAGTACAGGGATGCCTCCACTCGTACCTGAATATTGCCCTGTGTGGCACCGACTCCTCAGCCTGTCCTGATCTGGGCGACATATTGTACCAAAACACGGCCTCGACTGGTGAAATGTGACCCCTCTCTGCGATGGCCTTGATGGTACGATGATGCCTTTCCACCACCCCGTTTCCACTTGGCCGGTATGCCGCCCTGAAGAAGCGGTTGACCTTCCACTCATCAAGCATTTCTCTCAGCACATCCGAGCGAAATGCAGTGCCGTTGTCCAGAAGCAGTTCATCCACGGGACCCGTTCCAGGAATATCTCATTCAACACATTCACAATTTCTTCTGCGGTCCCCGACTTATTCTCCCTTCATCCGACCCGGTCCGCAGTCAACCATTTAGAGGTATGTCCCCTGCCGGTAGTGTGTTATGTCCACCGCCAATCGTCTCCAGTCCTGGTCCACTGGAATACTTCCCGCTTCATGCACGACCGGAGCAGGGTCGATGGACTGGCACCTGTCACAACTGCTAACCACTCTCTGCACGCTCTGTCTTGTTACGTCGGAGTCAACTTTTCTGGCCAGGAACAATGTCCTGTCCACACCCATGTGATGCATGGTGTGTAGTCTCCGTAACTCCGAGTCGCTCAGACGGCATACTGCAGCTACAGCCTGCTTCGCATCCTCTGGCACCTGCAACCAGGCTCGCTTTACCCTGGTCAGGACGTCTGCCCTGTTCTTCTCGGAAGGCACAAAGATCACGCTCAGCTTCAGATTGAACTCAGTGTTAGTTCACGCAGTATTCCTAATCGACGCTTTACCAGCATCTCTGCAGCCCCTTTGGTCCGCACCCTCCGCTCATCGGTGATGACTGCTGTCGCCCAACCAAGTACAGTGGCCGAATCAGTCCTGATTTCTATGGTGTGCAACCCCCACTTCAAGGCTAGGTTCACCCCCTTCAGCACGGCATCCAACTCCGCCACGTTGATATGATTGCAGTCATCCATCTTCCTGAGCCAGGCCGCGTCTTCCACCGTGACACCTCCCACTTTCAAGACAACCCTATTGCGATGCAACTGGCGTCACACCATACGATACCGCTCTTTGATTTGGGAACATACCAGTTGCCCCTCACTGGGTCCTCTGCTCCTATTCTGACCAAGACTTCCTGCATCATGTCGATTGTGCTCTCCCCCATTTTATCATTCACCTTCACTCCTTCGGCTCGTCTCTTGATGAAGCTACATGCTGTCCGGAGCCAGCCTGCAATCGGGTAGTGCCCCACCAGCTTCCCACACACAGAGAACAGTTCCCGTCTACTCATGCTGGCGCCCAGTTCAGGGACCTCATTCCCTCGCCGGAACACCAAGGCGCCGGCCTTGTCTCTCCAAGCTTGAGGCCCAGTGCAGCACCTCCCTCCATAGCCTCTGGCGGCTTGGCGATCAGTCCAAAACTCTTCAGGTGGCCTATGACCTCCGTTGCTGGTATCAGGGTTTCATCTCCAGAATGTCGTCGATGTATGAATTGGTGGCCCTTTTTACTCTGTCCACCTTCCCCAGGATGGCCTTGAGAATTGTTGCCATAATCCTCGGCGCTGAATTCAGCCCGAATCCCAACCTGGTCAGACAGTACGTCCGGCCCCTATACCTGACGAGCTGGTACTTCCATAATTTCTGAGCCACATGCACCTGAAGGTATGCCGACTTTAAATCGACAATCGTGGAGGCCCCCGCCGTCTGCTTCCACCCTCTCGCAAGGTGTCTCCGCAGACATCCGTGGCCTCGCCGCCTGTATGACACGACACGTGGTCATTCACCAAGTGACCAACCACAATTGCTCGCAACGTCAGCTGTAGTCCCTGCACCACAATCTGTGCATCCGTAACCCCTTCGCAGTGCTCTTCTCTTCCGTCGACTGCCCTAACACTGCTTCCTCCACTCCACGTGCACTTCGCAGTGCACTTCTCTTCCGTCGACTGCCCTAACACTGCGTCCTCCACTCCACGTGGAGTGGAGGAAGCAGTGCGTAACTAGTACTTAATTTATCGACCCCGAAAGAATGAAAGGAAAAGTCGACCTCGGTGGAATTTAAACTCAGAACGTAACGGCAGACGAAATACGGATATGCATTTCGCGCGGCGTGCTAACGTTTCTGCCACGCACATCATCTTGGTAGTCTACGCACATGCACAGAAGCAGACGCAAAAAAACGCGCCTGCGAGCGCGCATGCATACACACACACACACTGACACACACAGCAATCAAACACACGTTCGTAGATTGACTCAAAATGCGTGTCTGGCGGGATGATGAAGACAGAGAGATAGAGAATGACTGAAGGAGACCAATAGATACACACATCTACACACACACAAGCACACATACACACGCACACATACACACTCACAACAAACACACATACACTCACGCACACACACACACACACACATCAAGCACAAACACAAACACACACGCACACATATACACTCACAACAAACATACACACACTAACAACAAACATACACACTCACGCACACACATCAAACAAACACACACGCACACTTACACACTCACAACAAACATACACGTACTCACGCACACATACACACACTCACAACAGACATACACACTCACGCACACACATCAAACACAAACACAAACACTCACAACAAACATACACACACTCACGCACACATACACACACTCACAACAAACATACACACTCACGCACACACATCAAACACAAACACACACGCACGCATACACACTCACAAGAAACACACACACACACATACACACTCACACACACACACGCACACACATTTGCAACCGATGTTTTATGTGTTCTTATGATTGCAACAATAGTGGTAAGTATAAGCGGAATAGTGGAGGCACATAACCTAGTGGTTAGAACAGCGGACTCGCGGTCGAGAATTCGCGGGTTCGAATCTCAGACCGGGGGATGTGTGTGTGTAGTGTGAACGGTGAAAAGAGTACAACAGAAAAAGGGAGAATGGAAATGTAATTGGGTCTTACCTCGTCGGAGATGAACTTGGATCGCTTTTAGCCAACTCGCTCGTCTGGTCCCTTCGTCCTGTCTTCCGCAACTCCTCAATGCTGCACGTGCGTTCTGCCTGTCACTTCCGCTTCCTCCGGCGCATGCGCCCTGCAAGCCCTGCAAGCCCTGCAAGCCCCACTTCCGCTCTCCCCCATCCGTCACACTCCTTCACCACACACCACACGCCCCCCTGATCTACAGATCACTGAACCGGCTTCCTCACTCACTCCCGCACCTGAAACTGGTGTCATAATCAGCCAACCAGGGAGGAGGGTGCCGCTCCCTCTGTGATCGCAGTGCGACCCTAGGGCTTGTTCTTGGCGTGTTGCTGCCGACAGCGTCATCCTGTCTGTTGTTTTCGTCTTGCCCACTGCTGCTGGCCCCATCCTCTGGGGCATGGACAATCCTCCGTATGTCCAAAACGTGGCGTGGCATACCATCGACCGAGATGTTATCTTTGAATTTACGGAGGTTATTGTCACCTTTCCCCATTGCGATCTACACCGTGCGTTTGGGTGTTTTACCCAGACTTCCTCCCCGACCTGCACGAAGGTGTGCTCTTCCTCTGCCCCGGGTCGCATTGATGTAGTACAGGGATGCCTCCACTCGTACCTGGATATTGCCCTGTGTGGGACCGACTCCTCAGCCTGTCCTGATCTGGGCGACATATTGTACCAAAACACGGCCTCGACTGGTGAAATGTGACCCCTCTCTGCCATGGCCTTGATGGTACGATGATGCCTTTCCACCACCCCGTTTCCACTTGGCCGGTATGCCGCCCTGAAGAAGCGGTTGACCTTCCACTCATCAAGCATTTCTCTCAGCACATCCGAGCGAAATGCAGTGCCGTTGTCCAGAAGCAGTTCATCCACGGGGCCTCGTTCCAGGAATATCTCATTCAACACTTTCACAATTTCTTCTGCGGTCCCCGACTTCATCTCCCTTCACCCGCCCCGGTCTGCAGTCAATCATTGAGAGGTATGTCCCCTGCCGGTAGTGTGTTATGTCCACCGCCAGTCGTCTCCAGTCCTGGTCCACTGGAATACTTCCCGCTTCATGCACGACCGGAGCAGGGTCGATGGACTGGCACCTGTCACAACTCCTAACCA
>NW_021831729.1:15000-34526 GCF_006345805.1 Octopus sinensis | reverse complement strand
CCGGAAGGAAACGTAATCTTTCGGGATGATAATGCACCAATTCAGACATTTAAAGTTGTTAATGAATGGCACGAGGAACATTCAAGTGAAGTTGAACATCTTATCTGGCCACCACAGTCCCCAGATCTCAATATTGTTGAACATTTATGGTGCATTTTAGAAAAACAAGTAAGGAGTCGATATCCTCCACCATCACCATTACAAGAACTGGAGACTGTTTTAGCTGAAGAGTGGACAAAAATTCCTTTGGAAACAAATCAAACTGTGTACGAGTCCATACCTCGCAGAATTCAAGCTGTAATTACTGCCAAAGGCGATCATACCCCATGTTAAAACAAAATTGTTTGAAATTTTAAGGTGTTTCCATGAATTTGTTCAACACCTGTATATATAATTGCATGCATACCTGTCTTTAAGACTTTGGCTTTGAAACTACTTTAATTTGGAATCAATTACACAGCTTAGTAGTTTTTGCTTAAGCAAGCCAGCAAGGAATAACCACGAATTTCCTGCGTTTTAGTGGTAAGTTAATTCGTTGGCAAGTTTCATGCCACTCGCTAATTCCTGGGTGAAATAAATAGGTGCTGCAACTATTTAGCCATGGTGACTTCACTGCTCTAATTATAGCTTCACCTCTCTATCCCTCAAATCTTTGGAAATTATCATAGGATCTTTCATTAGTCAACTAATTCTTGTAAATGCAATTATTTCTAATATGAAGAGAGGCTAAGGCGGTGAGCTGGCAGAACTGTTAGCACGCCGAGCGAAATGCGTAGCCGCATTTCGTCTTCCGTTATATTCTGGGTTCAAATTCCGCCGAGGTCGATTTTGTCTTTCATCCTTTCGGGGTTGATAAATTAAGTACCAGTTGCGCACTGGGGTCGATGTAATCGACTTAATCCGTTTGTCTGTGCTTGTTTGTCCCTTCTGTGTGTAGCCCCTTGTGGGTAGTAAAGAAATAAGAATTGTTAGCACGCCGGGCGAAATGACTAGCGTTTTGTCTTTACGTTTTGAGCTCAAATTCTGCTGGGGTCAGTTTTTCCAGCAGAAAAACTGACCCCAGGTCGATAAAATAAGTACCAGTTGAGTACTGGGGTCAACTTAATCGACTTGCCCTGATACCTGCTGATCCTATACCGGAATATGAAAACAATAGAGTCATAGGGTAACACTGTCGAGTGGGAGTGGGGTATCGACAGGATTTGAACTCAGAATGAAAAGATCTGCAACAATTAGTTCAAGGTATTTTTCACGATGTATTTATTCCTTTATTGCCCACCGGGGGATAAACATAGACGAGAAAAACAAGGACAGACAAACGGATTAAGTCGATTATATCGACCGCAGTGCGTAACTGGTACTTATTTAATCGACCCCGAAAGGATGAAAGGCAAAGTCGAACTCGGCGGAATTTGAACTCAGAACGTAACCGCAGTCGAAATACCTATTTCTTTACTACCCACAAGGGGCTAAACACAGAGGGGACAAAGAAGGACAGACAAACGGATTAAGTCGATTATATCGACCCCAGTGCGTAACTGGTACTTATTTAATCGACCCCGAAAGGATGAAAGGCAAAGTCGAACTCGGCGGAATTTGAACTCAGAACGTAACGGTAGACGAAATACCTATTTCTTTACTACCCACAAAGGGGCTAAAAACAGAGAGGACAAACAAGTACAGACAAACGGATTAAGTCGATTATATCGACCCCAGTGCGTAACTGGTACTTATTTAATCGACCCCGAAAGGATGAAAGGCAAAGTCGACCACAGCGGAATTTGAACTCAGAACATAGAGGCAGATGAAATACCGCTAAAAATTTCGAATTTTGGCACAACGCCCGCAATTTCGGTTGAGGGAGTAAGCTGATTACATCGACCCAAGTGCTCGACAGGTATCTATTTAATCGGCCCTGAAAAGATGAAAGTCAAAGTTGACCTCAGCGGAATTTGAACTCAGAACGCGAAGACGGACAAAATGACGTAAGTAGTATACCTGACATGACCATGACGCTACCAGCTTGCCGCCATTGTAAGCACTAAAACACTGGTTTCACATTTGTGCACAAGGCCAGCAATTTCAGGGGGGTGGAGGTGGAGTCGATTACCTCGACCCCAGTGCTCAACTGGTGCTTATTTTATCGACCCCGAAAGGGTAAAAGACAAAGTCGACCCCAGTGGAATTTGAACTCAGAACGGACGAAATGATGCTAAGCATTTTTTTCCGGCGTGTTAACGATTTTTCCAGATCTTCGCCTTACGTAATGTAAAAATATCAGACCGAAAATATAGTTAATCGTTGTGTTTCTAAACACTCGAAAATTGACGAAAGTTTTCGTAAGACCGTTTAATCGTTACGGAATACGGTTTAATGAGAAAAGGGAGATAGAGCTTATCGATTAACTCATTCTCCTATTTTAAACTGATTTATTGTTTCTTAAAAATTTATATTTGCGATGTCAAACCGTTTCCAATGTATAGCTCTGTGACGGTGGATATAATTTCCTGGTGTGGCTATTCGACCTCAAACACATAAGTATTGCTTTCCGTTAAGTGACTGGAAGAGGTACAGTCTTATTGGCAACGCACGGACATTTTGAACCAACGAGAGAGTCTCTATGTGGTTAGTGGACCTTGCAAAAATAGGAGATAAATCGCCTCTCAAATCACAATCTACTGTCATTTAAAAACGTTCGCATTCACGTGATGATTTTCAGAGATGTAGTCTGAGTTATAAAGTTTGGAAAAGGTGTGATGGTCACGGCTAGTATGCTTTCGATAATAGACATTTTCTCTTCGAGCATGGCCGATATGGGGATAAAGAACCACCATCACCACCACCACCACCACCACCACAACAACAACAACAACGACAACAGCAACAGCATTAGCAACAAAATGACATGTCCGAGTTTGAGCTTTAAATAACAGTAATAACAACAACAAAACCATAATAGTATTAGTAATAATAACAATAACAACAACAATAATAGTAATAACAATAATAATAACAATAATAACAATGATAATAATAGTAATAGTAGTAGTAATAATAATAATAATAACAATAAAAATAATAGTAATACTACTACTACTACTACTACTACTACTACTACTACTACTACTACTACTACTACTAATAATAATAATAATAATAGTAATAATAATAATAATGATAATAATAATAATAATAATAATAATAATAATGATAATAATAATAATAATAATCGGAGGGTTCTTGGCATCTAAGTTTACTTGTTGCAGTCTGATGTTAAGAATTTTTCTTCTCGAACAGTCTAATCTATTGTGTATATGAATAATAATAATAATAATAATATTAATAATAATATTAATAATGATAATAATAATAATAATAATAATAATAAAGGTAAATGTGTTTGGGTGTAGATAATGTAATATACTGGAGTCGTTGCAACCGACTGCGTTCTGCGCTGGAAAGAAATATAGTTTGGAAACAATAACTTTTCTGGCGAAGACAAACTCTGTGTCTTCATTGGTCGATGGGAATCGATATTCATATATATATATATATATATATATATATATATATATATATATATATATATATATATATATATATATACGGGTCTATGACACCCTTAAGACATGAAATTCGATTTTCTAAGGTCTGTTCCATTTTGTCTACCGTTCTATCAAAATATAATTATTGGTTTCTTGTTCATTGGCCACAAAGGAGATGAATGTTAGTGAGAAAACAAGAGGAAGAATATAACTGTACGTCTGTCTGAAAAGGGTTGTTGTTAATAAAATTAGAACACTTCGCACAATTAACTTCATCTTTAAAGTGTATATTTACAATATCTACTGCCTTCCATATCTATATATAGTGTGTGTATACATATCTATCTACATTATCTATCTATCTATCTATCTATCTATCTATCTATCTATCTATCTATCTATCTATCTATCTATCTATCTATCTATCTACCTATCTATCTATCTATCTATCTATCTATCTAACTATCTATCTATCTGTCTGTCTATCTATCTATCTATCTATCTATCTATCTATCTATCTATCTATCTATCTTTCAATCAATCTATCTATCCATCTATCTATCTATCTATCTATCTATCTATCTATCTATCTATCTATCTATCTATCTATCTATCTATCTATCTATCTATCTATATTAGATGTAAGAATGCATTCCCTTCGTATTAAATATTCTTCGACAATCTTATCTTAAGGAAATTCTCTTCTCGTTAAGACGCTTTCTTCCGACATATCGGAGACTTCTTGTTTAGTCTTTCGTAAGATTTTCATTTTGATCATTGCGTATATTTCTTAATGTTTGGAGAAGGTCTTATGCAAAATAATAATTTCGGCTGTTCTTAATGGTCAACTCTGAGAATTGCGGTTGACCTTAATGAGAAGAGAAAAATATACATCATATATGTGAAGTTTCATAATACCAGAAAAATTTAGAATTCTGTGAAGAAGAAAACACTTTTTTAATTTCGGGTAAAAAATGCTTTATCGGAGAATTATGTCAATGAAAAAGAACATATTGTACCATAAAGGAAAATATATAGCAATAAAGAATAAAAGAAATGAACAGTATCGTGGTAGAGCTTTTTAATAATATAGAAATATTTAAAATTTATTTTAAATTTCAACTTATCTTATGAGGTAACAAGATTTGCGTTACACTGGCATTGATCTTGTCAAGTATTTAGGAGTTTGTACTTGCATTTGTGTTTATGTTACATTTTGCGATGGGGGTAAGTTTTGTATCTTTTCGTCTTTGGTCTTTAAGTTTATTTTCCAGACGATATGTCGTCCAAAATTTGGTTGAAGTTTCTTTGTTATGTTGTCCTGCGTGTCGGTATTTAGAGATACTATAAAGAGCATCCGGCAAATGACAACCACCATCTATCAGATCATCATTCTAACAATTGACTATCTAGCCCTAAAAACACCACCAACAATAAACTGCTTGTTCTAGATTAATTTAGATTAGAAACTATGATTAGAAGCTATATTTAATTAGGTACAATCTTCCATTTGCACCACACGAAACCACATGAACCCGAAATGCCCGGCTTACCGGAGCTCTGCTATATCAGAACCCCGCCCCACCTCGATATAATGTAATCTTATTAAATATGGAAATATATCTTTGAGAGCATATTTAATCATAACAGACCGTTTTGATATTTTAAGGCGGCTAGCTGGCAGAAACGTTAGCAATCGGGCCGAAATGCTTAGTGGTATTTCGCCTGCCGTTACGTTCTGAATTCAAATTCCGCGGGGGTTGACTTTGCCTTTTATCCTTTCGGGGTCGATGAATAAGTACCACTTACGCACTGGGGTCAATGTAATCGACTTAATCCGTTTGTCTGTCCTTGTTTGTCCTCTCTGTGTTTAGCCCCTTGTGGGTAGTAAAGACATAGGTATTTCGTCGCCGTTACGTTCTGAGTTCAAATTCCGCCGAGGTCTACTTTGCCTTTCATCGTCTCGGAATCGATAAATTAAGTACCAGTTACTCCCTTTGTCTGTCCTTGTTTGTCCCCTCTGTGTTTAGCCCCTTGTGGGCAATAAAGAAATAAAACTGTTTTGGTATTTTAGTTAGTAATTCTGGGCTGCAAACAGTTGAGACAGATGCAATTGTGTTGCGACTCCCTATAAGCAACTTGAAAGCTGAAGCAAATTATTTTTGATTAAAAATAATGGATGAGCTGATGTAGTTACGGTGAAGAGTGGAAAAGTTTCAAATATTTTGTGCTGAGGCTCTTTATCAAAAAAAAAAAAAAAAAATGGGAGGAAAGAGACTTCCATGTGTTGTATTCGGGAAATATTAATCTGATGAGTCATAGGACGAAACTATACTTTGTTTGAGTTTTCACCTTTAAGATTCCGAACCATTGTTCTATTTTGCATTTTTCGCAGCGGCACTACATAAGGAAATAACCAACAAAGGTGACACTGTGCAGTTACGCGATCTGCAAAAGAAATAATAGATAGATCGTATGTAAATCACAAATTACCATCAGAAATAAAGCACGGAGACATTAGATATATTTTCTTGAGTGACCACATCATCGGATTATGGGCTTGTTGGTTGAGAGTTGACGTGGGGCTAAATAATAATCACAACAGGTGTATTTGACTCTGTATACATATCTATTCACGAACACGCTGCGTTGTTGATGTTATTCAATCCAAACATACTCGAAGAGAATTAGATTGTTGCTCTTCGAAAACTCGATGAAACAACAACAACATCAGAAAAAGAAAGCGACAACTGCATCTGCAACAACAACGACAACGATGACGACAACAACAACAACAACGACAACAACAGCAACAGCAGCAACAACAATGGCTAATATAACAAGAAAGACAATAACATGAAATCAACAAATGTACACAAACGTCAGAATATATATATATATATATATATATATATATATGGCCTCAGCCGGATGGCTGAAACAAGTAAAAGAGTAAAAGAGTATATATATATATATATATAGAGAGAGAGAGAGAGAGAAAGCGAGAGAGAAAGCAAGAGAGAGAAGGCGAGAAAGAAAGAAAAAGAGAGTGAAAGAGAGTGAGAGAGAAAGAGAGAGAAGAAGAGAAAGAAAGAGAGAAAAAGTAAGTGAAAGAGAGAGAGAGAGAGCGAGAGAGAAAGAGGGAGTGAACCACACATAATCAACAGATTAGATACGGTCAGGAATATATATCGTACACTGAAATATATGCACACATATATGTGTACACATACACACACACATACCACACACATACACTCACGTATATCTATCTATCTCTTTCTCTCTCTATCTATCTATCTACATACACAAACGCATGCACATTTACACGTACACTGCCACATGCATTCATTCCTATATGCATGTATGTATATATATATATATATATATATATTGGTTATGTATGTACATACATATATATGTGTGTGTGTGTATGTGTATTTGTATATGTATTTAAATGTGTCTGCATTTATATATATATATATATAATATATATATATATATATAGTATATATATATATAGATATGTATATACATATTTACCTACTTTCATATTTGCCACGGCAACCATATTCACGTATATACTAACAGACACATATAGACATGCATAGGTATACGTAAATATATATATAGCGACACAAAGACGATGAGGAGAACATAGAGAAAGAGAGAAAGGGGAGGAGAGAAAGAGATAGAGAAATAGAAGGAGATGACGTGAAATGGCGGATTTGACTTGACAGAAAGTTGTCTATGTGTGCCAATCTATGTGATACAACATTGGAAACAGAAGGAAGAAGAAAAGAAAAGAAAAATAAAAGAAAGAGAGTAATCAAATTGAAAAAAAAATATTCGTAAAAGAAAAGAAAAAAGAAGAGAGAGAGAGAGAGAGAGAGAAAAAGAGAAAGGAAAACAATGA
Organism: Octopus sinensis; assembly: GCF_006345805.1. NCBI lineage: Eukaryota > Metazoa > Mollusca > Cephalopoda > Octopoda > Octopodidae > Octopus > Octopus sinensis. The sequence goes on along the minus strand of NW_021831729.1, from coordinate 27,065 downwards.
AGGGGGAAAAAACAAAAAAGCAAGCAAAGCAAAAGTTTGTTCAATCGAAAGTCAATGTCAACTTTTGCGTTGGAAAATGAATGATGAGACTTAAGAAAGACTTGGCAGCCGAATCAATGGAAGGTCGTATTCTTGGTTGACTCGTGTATTCACATGCAGATTTAAGGTAGAGAGAGAGAGAGAGAGAGAGAGAGAGAGAGAAGAAGAAGAAGGTAGAGAGGAATAAGTGAACGTGGACGTGAAAGTAAATGAGATGAGAGAACAGAAAAAGAAAAGCAAAGCAAAGAAAAGAAGAAAAAAAACAAAAAAGAAAACAGAAAAGAAAACAGATAGAGACCAAGATAGAGCGAGAGAAAGAGAGAGAAAAAGAATCTCTTTTTCCGATATTCTGTCTTTTGATTAAGCTTCTGTACAAATAGACAGCTTTTTCTAAGGAGTTGGCAACGTGTATGATCTGTCGAGAACAGCGACAGCCAAAATTTGCATTGTGCTTGGATTTGTTTTTAAAAATAGGTACCATGATTCAGTACATAGATTCCTTTTGTTCTTTCTATTTTTTTTCTATTTATTTTTGTTTTGTTTGGCGTAGGAGTGGCGGTGGTGTGGGTGGGAATGTCAATTCGAAAACATATGTTCCAAGGTTCGCTCTCATTGGGTCGCGTTCGTTTGGGTGAGGGTGTTTTATAGAAGCTTTGGTTTGGCTAATGCTTTCTGAGTGTTCCTGAAGTGTCATAAACAGCCTCTCTCTTTCTTTTCCTAGTTGTCCGTCTACCTATCTACCTACGTATATATATATAGGGAGAATTTACGAAAAAAAAACCAAGAAAAAACTAAGACAGGTGGTGTACAAAACAACCAGATGTATTAGTATAAGGCTCAGGAATAGAAAATGTCTTTTATGTTTCGAGCCTACGCTCTTCTACGGCAAGGAACACAGAAAAGAGGAGAGAAACAAGGAGACACACACACACATATATATATATTATATATTATATATATATATATATATTGCTACTACCTACAGAGCCTTCACAAAGGAAAAGAGAGAGAGAAAGAAAGAGAGAGAGATAGAAAAAAGGAAAATGTCGTACCTATTTGAAGACTATGGAAATATCTACAAAATATTTCATTTAATTGTTTTATCAATTTAAATGTTTTTCTTCTTAATTAATGTCTTCCGTTGTTTGTTGAAGAATCATAGAAGTCTGAAACCAGCCTAACCGTCACGAAATGTGTTTAATGATAAAATTATTTTAACATTTCTACCTTGTATTATTTTCCTCACACACACACACACACACATATACATATATATATATATATATATATATATATATATATATATATATATATATATATATATATATATATATATATATATATATATATATATATACATACATATATTCTTTTCTACTCTAGGCATAAGGGTCGAGATTTTTGAGGAGGAGGCCAGTCGATTAGACGACACCAGTACGCAACTGGTACTTAATTTATCGATCCCCAAAGGATAAAAGGCACTGTCCTTAGTTAATCCAAGCAGTAGTATTACGGCTAAGTATGAGTAGTGTGTTCACAGCATAAATATCCAGGCAACATTTTGGCAGAAATGGGAATGGCGTGTTCTTATTGAGATGGCTGATTTGTGAGAGAATAAAAGTGGCTATTGAGCGAAGTGGAGGGAGAAGGAGAAAGAGAAAGAAAGCGAAAGAGAGGTTAATCAAAAGAAAGAAAGAAAATTGGGTAGCATTTGGGGGATAGAGAGAGGAGGAAGGCAAGTGACAGGGTATTAGCAAGGATTGGTCAAAAGTATTGGTTAGAAGGATAAAAAAAAAAAATATATAGAGTAAAAAATAAAAAAATTAAAATATAGAGTAAAAAATAAAAATATAATAAAATATATAAAAAAATATGGTGGGAAGCTTGCTTACCAACCACATGGTTCCGGTACGTGGCACCTGGGACGGGTGTCTTGTATTATAGTCTAGGACCTAGCAAAGTCTTTAGTGGATTTGCTAGACGGAAACTGAAAGAGGCCCGTCGTATACATATATATACTCACACACACACACACACACACACACACATATATATATACATATATATAAATATATATATATATATATGTTTGTGTCTGTGTTTGTCCTCCCACCATTGCTTTAGAACCGAATTGGTGTGTTTACGTGTCCGTAACTTAGCGGTTCGGTAAAAGAGAGCGTTAGAATAAATACTAGGCTTACAAAGAATAAGTCCCGGGGTCGATTTGGTCGACTAAAGGCGGTGCTCCAGCATGGGGACAGTCAATGACTGAAACAAGTAAAAGAATAAAAGAATAAAAAGAAGAAATAAGAATATGAATAGATTGAAAAATAAGGGAAGAGATAAATGAGAGGAGGAAGACAATGAGGATAAAAATAAAACAATAAAAAGGATAAAGGAGAATAGGAAAGGAAATAAAGGGAATAATAGACAAGATACCAGTAGTATTCCACAAGTTTAGGGTTGGCGCAAGGAGTTGAGTTCTAGCTTTTATGTAAAGCTGGAGACGTCAGAAACGATGGCGAAAAGAAAATCCCTAAGTTTGTAATTTGAATCACTTTAAGAAAATATTAACCCCCTATTTACATCATATTATATTAACCCCCTATTTACATCATATTATATGCACAGATCCTGTGGGACTTGAGTTTGTTGTTGCATATTTCGAGCGTTAATATAACTAAACTCCAATAATATACTATTTTCTACTCGAGGCACAAGACCCGAAATTTTTGGAGAGGGGGCCAGTCGATTAGATCGACCCCAGTACTCAACAGGTACTTACTTTATCGACACCGGAAGGATGAAAGGCAAAGTCGACCGCGGCGGAATTTTAACTAAGAACGTAAAGACAGATGAAATACCTATTTCTTTACTGCCCACAAGAGGCTACACAGAGGAGACAAACAAGGACAGACAAACGGATTAAGTCGATTATATCGACCCCAGTGCGTAACTGGTACTTATTTAATCGACCCCGAAAGGATGAAAGGCAAAGTAGACCTCGGCGGAATTTGAACTCAGAACGTAACGACAGACGAAATACCTCCAAGCATTTCGCCCGGCGTGCTAACGTTTTTTCCAGCTCGACGCCTTTCTACCAGTTCGCTGCCTTTGTGTCAGCTCGCTGTCTTTCTGCCAGTTCGCCCCAATATGATATTCTTTTCTACTCTAGGCTGAAGGCCCGACATTTTTGGAGAGGGGGACGGTCGATTAGCTCATCCCTACTACGCAACTGGTACTTAATTTATCGACCCTGAAAGGATGAAACGCAAACCGACCGCGGCGGAATTTGAACTCAGAACAAAACATACGAAATAGCTCCAAGCATTTCGCCTGGCGTGCTAACGTTTCTGCCAGCTCGCCTCCACTATTGGCGGCAGCATTCCGTATAATACACTCGTTATGTATGTTACGCTAAGCCGAACATAATCTCCCTCTGAATCACAATTATTTACTTGATCTACTTGTTGTCTATTATTTCTGTGTCACTAAATGTATCAGAGATTAAATCTGTCGCCATAGATATGTCAACAGTCTGGTCATAAATAGATTTTTTCTCAAAGAAAGATTTTCATTCGCTGCTACAATCCAATAAGTGACTCGTCAAGCCATACGTACTGCTGTTTCCATTTGTATTTAGGCGGATATCATCAAACAAATCTAGAATTATCTTGGCTCATCGCTAGTGTTATAGTGTGAAAATGAGAATGTACATTATCTAAGTTGCCGAATGAGATATCAGGAATAAAGAACCTGTTTGTTACTCATGGCATAGCAATCTAAAAAAAGCTCTTTTATACGAGGTGAAGACAAATTCTCCGGCAGATTCAATCGAAGTAATATAAATTCTTAAATTGATACGATTGAAGGCAGTTTTAAATACTTTTACCCGAATCACAAATCCATGTTCACAATAACAGGAAAAGAAACACCGCAGCCTTGTTCAAGTATGTGTGGAATGTTAAAAACAAGATATTAGCAAATTCGGCATTAAATGGTCAATCATAGAAAATGCAATGTCTGTTATTCATGATAGTCGGAAGAACTAGAAAGGTAGATGCACGAGTATATGGCATATACTTTGGAAAACAATGGCAGGAGGATAAGGCCAGATATAGTTCATGCAAGTTTTTAGAACGCTGTCAAATGTGGCTGGCAGCATTTCTCTTGTAAAAGAATACTAAATATGTACTCTAGAAAGTGCAATCCTTCAGTTTAATGTAGGACACACACAAGCGTACACACCTATGCACACACGCATACACGCACACACACACACGCATAAATTCACAGACACACGCACACACACTCTCATACACACGCATACTCATACACACTTATGCACACATGCACACAAACATACGCGCGCGCGCACACGCACACAACACACACACTCACACACACGCACAAACACACACACACACTCACACACACACGCTCACACACACGCCCAAACACACACACCACAAACATACTCACATATACTCACGCACACACTCATAAACACACATACATACACGCACAAACGCACAAACTCACACACACACACGCACAAACCCAGACATATACACACTAACACACTCACACACACACATACACTCATACTCACACACACACACACACAAATACACACATGTGTATGTGTACATCCACATGAATCCTATTTCTTCTTATTACCGATTATGACCATTCCCTGAATGTAACCGATTTGTTCGATGAGGTACGTTTCTTCCAGAAGAACAACCGACAGAACAGAAAGAACAACAACAATAACTTCACCACAAAACAACAACAAAAACAGAATCAAGAATTAATTAAGAAACCTCAATTACTATTCAGAATTCCAGGTTAGAAAATACAAGCAGCACCGCTTTATTATTTTCCTACTCTTTCTACTCCTCACATTCTATATTTACATTTTCCTTCTCCCTTTCCTCATCTGACATTCCCTACCGAAGCCAAGACAGACATTTCGGGAAGAATAACTAAAAGCCTAAGAATTATTTTTAAAATCCAACAAACGCATAAAAAAAAAACCCCCAAACAAAACCGAATTTGGTAGCAAGTTAAGGAGTGGGTTTTTCCTCTCTCAAAGATTTCTCGGAGACAAAAATAAATAAACAAATGATTTTATATCGATTTTCCTTCCTTGTACTTTTTTAAAATTGATTCACTGTTTTTTTCCGATGGTAGTTTTTTTATTATACTTTTTGTTTTGTTATTTTTGGGGGGCGGGAAGATGGGATAATTTTCTTCGGTGGTGGCCCTGGTGGAGAATTCGCAGTGAGATGAGAATTATATATATTATTTTGAAAGTAAAGATAACCATTTAAAACATTCTCCCTATCTATCATTACATTTCTACATAGCAATATACACTCACTATACACACATACACACACACACACACTTTTATACTACTGCATACATTTTTATGCATTTACGTATATGACATATATTTCCATATATACATACATATTTACATACACACACTTACGTATCCGTGGTTGTACATATTTAAATATATATACACTCTATATACATCTATATGTATTCTGCGTATGTTTTTTGTTGCTTATCACTAAGTATGTCTAAAAATATGGGTTTTGTGATATGACAAATCAGATAACGTTGCTTTTTCGTTTTCTCTAGGCTCTTCAAGAGGTATGTACGTATATATACATATAAGTACAAGAACACAGGCACACACACACAGTAGTCACATACACATACACACACATACACACACAGAGATACCTGACATGGAGAGAGGCGATAAAGTAAACTGCAAATCTATATCAAGAGACTTTTCCATCGACTTAAAATATCAAATCAAACAAATGCACATAATATTTTGCTTATCTGCATTTGATGTACCAATATATATATGCATATATATATATATAATATATATATATATATATATTATATAATATATATATATATATATATATATATATATATATATATATATATATATGCATATATATATATGCAGATATATATGCATATATATATATATAAATTTATATACATAATATTATACATACATACATATATATGAAAATTACTATGATATAATACACCATGATATAACTTATATCTATCTATACATGTATACATATACATATACATATACATATATATATGCATATATATATATACACACATATATACAATGCACACACACATATATATATATATAGGCACATTGCTTTCATAGTCTATTTAAAAACAAACCATTATTACTAATTTATGTATGTATAAGCGTACTCACTCACAAAAGTACACACACACACACACACACACACACACACACATATATATATATCTATACATATGTATATATGTATATATGTATATATATATGTGTGTGTACATATATATATACACAAAAATTTATATTTCTATAAATATAAATAGATATCACTCCTCCTTCGAAATATCTTTTTTGATATTTCAAGAGAAAAAGACTGTGATTATATGGTAGAAGTGAATGTGGTTATTTTCTGCAAAACTGGTATGGCATTAATATTATCTAAAGATTTCCAAAGACCCATTCTTGGGTGATATGATATCTATAATAAACTTCTACATTATATCACTTGTCCTGTCACTAAAAAAGTTAAATATGTGTGTCATATTTATATGCATCGAGAATATTTTTCAATAAATTTAATATATAGAAGAGGATGTGTTTGCGTTTTAGAGAACTTCTTATGTTGAATATGTAACGAACCCTGCAATGCCAAATTGTAGAGCCTCCAGAAAAGGAATGTTACAGTACTTGGGGACACGGTTATGCATATGACATAATGTATTTTCCGGGATTCAAATTAACTTGGTATATACTATAAACATATAGTGGAGGCGTCCAAACGTCCTTCAGATCACTTTGCATTTTACATGGGCATCTTTGGCCTCCCAAACTCGTTTTGCCGTATAAGTCGACTGTAAGTTTGGCCTCCCAATTTCGAATTGTGTGCCGGAAAATCGAATATCATACATGGTATGTAATAGGCGGTGAGCTGGCAGAAACGTTAGCACGCCGGGCGAAATGCATAGCCGTATTTCGTCTGCCGTTACGTTCTGAGTTCAAATTCCGCCGAGGTCGACTTTGCCTTTCATCCTTTCGGGGTCGATCAAATAAGTACCAGTTACGCACTGGGGTCGATGTAATCGACTTAATCCGTTTGTCTGTCTTTGTTTGTCCTCTCCGTGTTTAGCTCCTTGTGGGTAGTAAAGAAATAGGTATGTAATAGGTATTCGAAACTATTTGGTAAACATTTTTATGCGGTTTCTACACACCTGAATCTCCAGGAATAAAGATTTATACGGGCGCTTATCGGTGCAGTTTGACAATGCATCAAAATATGTATTTGCAGGCCTGTGAAAAGGTTCTTAATGCAAACCTGCTATTGTCCAGGCAAGCATGATGTAGACCTTTCCGCCACAGTTCCTCTTCCAAAGGAAACGTCACTAAGTTGAGCCGTTACAGTATGACAACTGCGATGCCGCATGCGTTGAGGACGGAACCAAAAAATCGGAACAGTTACCACCAAGGAGCTTAACCGACTCTCTAACAGACTTTGTGAGCAAGTATCGTGCAATGAACCCCGTTTATTGAAGTTGCCGTTCCAAATAGACTGCCGATTTAGCTTACAACAACAGGAGCTATCTCTACTTAGCAATCCGAGCACATTGTGTATGTATTAACCCCTACAAAGTTTTGTCTCTCCGTTTTTTTTTTTTTTTACCTCTTAGTCTTTTCTCGAAAAGTCAAAAGCCTTTTCCATCCCCCCAGCGTTAAATTAATGCACCTACTTGCTGTTACTTCACCTGTCTTCGTCTATTGTTTTCTGTAAACTTGAAATATATATATATATATTCATTATGGCTGCCCCCTCGTTATCGAGTATGGCCATTGCACGAAGCTTAACTGCTACTGGTGCTGTGATCGAATGTAACTTTTTAGCCCAGCTAAAGATCAACAATGTCTTGTACAGAATTGGCAACTAAAACCTTTACTGGTAATAGCCGGCTGTAGTTGTAACTGGGCTTCATGTACCTTTGCATGTCGTTTAAGTCCTCCTGCCGAATTACACTATCTTCCACATGCCCGACAGATATGATTAATATGGTGTGTTACACCACCACCAGTGGCCAGGTTGTCACTCATCTGTCTCGTTTTATGACTACGAAGATGACTCATGAGTCCAGCTTTACTGAGGCAGGGTCTTGCACAGACATTGCATGTCAAAATCAAAGGAAGACCCTTCCCTTCTGGAAGTGTAACAGCGATGCCCTTCCTGACATCCTTCCTTACTTATTCATACATACATACATACATACATACATACATAAATACATACATACATACATGCATGCATGCATACATACATACATACATACATACATACATACATACATACATACATACATACATACATGCATGCATACATACATACATACATACATACATACATACATACATACATGCATACATACATACATACATGCATGCATGCACGTAGTGAGAAAGGAAACAGAGAGAGATCAAGTAGTCCCCTCCTCACAAAAAAATTCAGGCCTTGTTCCTATGGTAGAAAGAAGTATAGGTTGACCTAGGGCTAAATAATAGCAACAAAGAGAGGAATATAAATTGCAGAGAAGATGAAATTCAGATTTCACCCGGACGGATGTAAACATATGTTAATACATAGTGTGCGCTTTCTCTCCGACGCTCTGCCGATTATGTCGATCCACTATTGTTAGTACTAAAGAACGTAACTCAACACCACAAGAATGTCTCCGGCGCTTCACTGACTTCTGCCTCTCTGATTTAAACTTCCGGTTCCTCTCCGTTTTAAACTAACGCGAATTTGTTATAAATGCAGCAACGGAAGAAGACAAAAGAAGAAGAAAGAAAAAGAGAGGAAAACGGAGAAAAGGTAGAAGACAAGGAAAATAAAATAGCAAACACGGTTATCTGTTGAAAGGAAACATCGATGGTGACAACGAATATTACTATTTAAGCTTCAGCACAATAATCCATTGCAAAATGGCGCCTGTGTTTCACACTCGAACGCTGTGAATGCAATAACTGATAGACGCACGAATGGATATTACTTAAAAGACAAGACCAAGTGAATGGCAGGACAAGACAAGAAGACAAGGCAGGGAGATCTTCCTTCCTTCTGTTTAGATTAATGAACAGCTGTTCAAAAGTTTACCTATCGACGAATTAAACAGGAAATACGTTATCGATTTTTCTCCATCTACCCCGCCACGGCTTTTTTTTTTCCTTTTGCAAACCGGTTTCGTGTTAATGAAAACGTTAGCCTATTGCTTCCAGTCTCATCAATCGCCGACAGTTGGGGGTCATTTCACAGGTTAAAGCTTGGAATTAAACGAAGAAAGTGTAAATTTCAGGATTTATATATTACCATACAAGTGAGAACGGGTGATACAAATTATGTACGCGCCTGCGTACATACGTACCGTTATGTTATGTTATGTTATGGTGTATGTATGTATGTGAAGGCTCATGGCTCAGTAGTTACAGTGTCGGGCTTACAATCGTGAAACTGAAAGTTCAATTCCAAGTTCGGGTTACGCGTTGTGTTCTTGAGCAAGACACTTTATTTCACGTTGCTCCAATTCACTCAGCTGTAGAAATGAGTTGCGGCGTCACTGGTGCCAAGCTGTATCGGCCCCTTTGCCTTTCCTTTGGATAACATCGGTGGTATGGATAGGGAAGCCTGGTATGCATGGGTGACTGTTGGTCTTGCCTGGACTTGTGCATCGGAAGGGAACTTTCTAGATGCAATCCCATGGTCATTCGCGACCAAAGGGCGTCTTTATACTTGTATGTATGTATGCATGCATGATGTATGTATGTATGTATGTATGTATGTATGTATGTATGTATGTATGTATGTATGTATGTATGTCTGTATATATGTATGTATGTATGATGCATGTATGTATGTATGTATGTATGCTGTATGTATGTATGTATGGATGTATATATGTAGGTATGCATGTATGTATGTATGTTGTATGCATGTATGTATTGTATGTAGCATGATGTATGTATGTTGTATGTATGTTTGTATGTATGTATGTATGTATGTATGTATATATGTTGTATATGTATGCATGTATGTATGTATGTATGTGCATGTAGTAGTATGTATGGATGTATATATGTATGATGTATGTATGCATGTATGTATGTAGTATGTATGCATGTATGTATGTATGTATGTATGTTTGTATGTTTGGGTGTGTGTGTGTGTGATTGTTCGCTCGCGACTACGTGAATTAGTGTGTATGTGTTAATGTACGTTGTACGTTAATCTGTATGCACTGGCATCTGTTAGTTGTAACTGTGCATTTAATTTGTGTATCTGCACAATAGTATGCCTGGACATAAACATATATGTTTTTGAGTGTGTGTATGTGTTTGTGAGATTGTATTAGTGTGTACTTGTCTGTGTTTGTGTGTGTGTCTATATCAATCGCTGTTTTGTAGGCATCCATCCAAGTGTTATGTCTGTCCACCCGGTTGTGATGATAAGTAATGCTATTGTAATTCCTTTATACAAGAAGTTCATGTCGATTCACATTCTTTACTCTTTCCTTCTTCAGAAGTTGTTGTTGTTATTGTTGTTGTTTAACGCCTAAAAGACAATGATCCCTATTTGTTCGATGTCCTCTGGGTGATCAAAGAATCTAGATAAGTGTCCATCACTACTCGGATTAAACAAACGTTTAATTGGCTTCAAATTTTGGCACGAGGCTAGCAATTTCGGGGGTGGGGTTAAGTCGGTTACATCGATAACAGTGTTTGCCTAGTTCTTACTTTCTCGATCTCGGCGGAATTTGAACTTAGAAGGTGAAGACGGACAAAATGCCATTGATCATTTTGACAACTCGTCAACTTGGTAATAATAATAATAATAATAATAATAATAATAATAATAATAATAATAATAATAATAATAATAATTAACAATAATAGTAATAATGATGATGATGATGATGATGAACATGCACCACTCAAAAGAAAAAGCAACTGCGGAATGGTCACATATTAGGTTCCACTGGAAGCAGAGAAAGAACATTGGTAACCAGAGAATAAAAGAAACCATCATAAATCACAAAATTATCCCACAGATTAGCAACACAAAGAAGCAGGACGCAAATAATACGCTACTTTCATACACTAACCTTTCATTCACACAGAACTGAGCAAAAATGTGTGCTTTCAACATTTCTCCGAAGATTTCCTGAAGGGTTCTAACTCCACTGTTGAAATAAAAACTAAAAGTAGACAGCGTAGACTTGTATTGTTGCTCATAAGTTATATTTTAGGTTTAAAAATTAAAAGCAGTTATATACATACATACATACACACGCATATACATATGTACACACACACAGACATATGCCGAGCAAAAGAAAGTCGAACACAAATGATATAAAGATTAATATTTTTTCTTCTCAAACTAAACACACATACTCCAGACGCTCATATACACAAACACATACAGGCACGTCTAAAGAAACATATGCACACACAAAAAAAAATTTATAGATAAATCATAATTCAAATATTCATTTTACATGACATAAACACAATACCTGCATATTCTTAAGACTCAAAATAAAATCACAAACACACACACGAACACAAGGGCATGCGTTTATCATCCACTGTGTATGTGTCTATGTGTAAATATAAAATATAACATACATTCACATTATGAATAGATGCATACATACACAGAAACATACACATACACACTCACAAAACACATAAACATATGCATATATATATATATATATATATATATATATATATATATATATATATATATATATATATATAGATTAATATATATCCTTATGCATATACGTAGTACATCATCGTTCACTTGTTTGAGTCAAAATCGTGCGTGTGCGACTAACTCCGCAACATTATATATATACATATACATACATATACATTTATATAT
>NW_021831729.1:0-10000 GCF_006345805.1 Octopus sinensis | reverse complement strand
CGTAACATCTGCCCATGTTGCAATAAGGCAATAAACACCATGTATCTTTGTTCCGTATCAAACGATTCTTTCATATTATAGATTATAGTATACCTACATACATACATACATATGTTTAAGTACATATATATATATATATATATATATATATTATATATATATATATATATATATATATATATATATATTCACACGCACATGCACACCACATATATATCTGGATACCCATCTCCGTGTATATCAGTACATGCAACACAACACCACACACACACACAAACACATTTAACCGTATCCTTGCACACGTGTGTGTCCGTGTGTCTGCTTTTTACGACTGTGATGTATACTCGAAACGTGAAATCGATAAAAAAAAAAAAACGCTCATTTAAATTACGAGATATTACTTGTAGTACGCTTATGTCTCAAAATATTTTGTAAACTAATATAAAAAGAAAAGCACAAACAAACTGATAAATCAAAAAAATATAAAAGTTCAGTCAAACAACCGCCAGTTCTTCTTGTATCTATGCCATAACCATGTTTCTGAAGTACATAACTTGTGTAGTTAATAGCAAAATGCTGAAAATATATTCATCTGTAAAGTAGTTTCCGTCTTTCCAATATAATATATCATAATATAAGTCATACATAATGGTATTGGTGTATGAAATAACCTATATATAAATCTAACTGCTTCTATTTAAGCCAATATATTATGGCGGTATGTCCGTCTCAAACCGTAATGTGGCTTGTATTAAAAGTTTTCAAAATTTAGCTTGTTTTTTCTTTACCTTCACCTGTATATGGTTTTGAGTTCAGATTTCGCTATGCATATCGTAAATCCTCGAGTATAATCCGCATTTTTCCCCCCAAATTTAAAGGTCAAAATCCTTAGTGCGTACTATATACGAGGTTAAAAATGAAAATTATTTTCTAAGCAATGTCCGAGTCTCTATTTGCTGTCCATCAATGTTTATTCAGACGCATTTTGTGATGTCTGGCGTGAAAATACCTTAAGCTAAGCCTGAAAGCAATGAAGTCATAAAAGAATCATCCACAACTTGCAATAAGCAACATTTATTAAACGTTATTACTGTTATTTCTTTATTTTCTGCAAATAAAATGCACAAAAAAGCTGCACGTTTGCATTATGTTATATGTACAATAATAATAAAGGACGTTTACAGTTTTACAAACCAAGGACGTTATATAGACCTCCTTGACTCAAGTTAGAGAAAGCGTGCCAAAATATGTACCCTTTTACCAAGTTATAACAAATAGTTAGTGAAATATTTAAAATGTTTACAGTTGGATAGATAGACAAATATAACAAAATAATTTGACAAAAAATGTGAATTTTTAATTATTTTCTGAGATTTTACAAAAACAACCAAAGGTTTAGGTTTTTCAGAGGTACAGCACCCTAAAAATCTCCTGCGTATTATACTCAAGGGCGGACTATATTTGTGGATTTACGGTAATTTCTCTTTGATGGCACCGCCGTTTGGATATAACTACAGGTAGTCCGTCGGTTACGACCACGAAGCTTCCAGGTGATCCGATCAAATAAACAGCTTAATGTCATCATGATCTTCATTGTTCGACCGTGGTCGAGACAATGGAATTTACTATGTTACGCCAGACTTCACTGTCCATCATAGCATTATGGAGGTCCTGTTGCTGGATGCCTGTATCCCTGGAGATAACATCAGGGTAGGAGAGTGTGCGCCCTCTGGTATTGCGAGTAGATGGCCTCCAGAGGAGAAGAGTAGAAATTACCTCGTTTTCAGCTCTACAACAAAGTCCAGCAAACTGGACTCTCCTACTTTTCACAAGAGATGACACATGTGGTAGTTTCCCATATATTTGCATTTTGGTTGGATGGCTCTTCCACGAGAGATTTTGAGCTACCTTAATGTAGTTTTGAGGGAGATTCAGCGTGACAAGGCTGGCCCTTTTGTATTACAGGTACAAATTATTTTTGCGAGATGAGTGAAACGGAGGAACGTAAAATAAAGCGTTTTGCCCCAGGACACAACGCGCTGCTGGGAATTGAAACTCAAAACCTTAAGATCGTGATCTGAATATCTCTAACTCCTAGCCACGTATGTACATATCCATAAACGGGGAAAAAAATAACGGTGGGAGATAAAGAGATTGTAGTGCGTTCTGAAAATTTAAGAACACACTACATGTAGTTTTATCATTTGTTATTTTACATCTGGTCATCTGTGGCCATACTAGGGCACGGCCATTTGTAATGCTTCACTTTAATGATATTTCTTTTATAGGTGACATTTGGTGAACGTGTGGTATCGAACGCACATCCCTCAGCTGCGATTCTTATCGAGAAGTCGGCTCATTAGGAATTCCAGGCAGTAGAACGTTCGGTTGCGTTTTGAAGGCATTTACATTCACACTACGTAGGTCTCGAATATTTTGGTAGGATATTGGAAAGCTATGGGCCTTTGAACCCTCAACAATTGTGGTGTCTCGTCCTATGTCTTGACCACGAAGCTGGATTATTTGGCACTATGTAGTAGTGCCGTGTTCTGGGAAATATATTTGTATATGCTTTGATACCATACTTGTTGCAAGTCCTTCTAGGGTCATTGAGGCATATTCTATAACATAACCTTTTTATTTCTTTATTGCCCACAAGGGGCTAAACACAGAGGGGACAAACAAGGACAGACAAACGGATTAAGTCGATTACACCGACACCAGTACGTAACTGGTACTTATTTAATCGACCCCCAAAAGGATGAAAGGCAAAGTCGACCTCGGCGGAATTTCAACTCAGAACGCAAAGACAGACGAAATACATATTTTTTACTACTCACAAGGGGCTAAACACAGAGAGGACAAACAAGGACAGACAAACGGATTTAGTCGATTATATCGACTCCAGTGTGTAACTGGTCCTTAATTTATCGACCCCGAAAGGATGGAAGGCAAAGTCGACCTCGACGGAATTTGAAAGTAACGGCAGACGAAATACCGCTAAGCATTTTGCTCGGCGTACTAACGCTTCTGCTAGCTCGCCGCCTTAACATACCTTTTTGGTTGAGAGTAGAGTCGTACCGTTCAATCTTTCCCTAGCTGATAATCTGTTGCCTGGAAGTAATCTTCATAAAACAGCCTTGGATTGCTTCGTCTTGTGTCTTCAATTTTTAAGCTATGTGGTGACCACAGTTGAGAGCAATACTATAAATGTCTAGAGAAGAAATGTCTAGGTAACCATCACATTCTCCTACCCCCCCTCCCGTTCTGAAAGTTCGTAGAATATATAAATAAATATTTCTTAGATACATTTAGTACGCTTCTCTAAACTGAAACGTAAGGTAAACAAGAAACTATTGTCTAGCGCTTTCTACTAATCGTATCAATAGTTATTTAATTATATATATTGATATACATTAATAATAACTTCTCATTTCCAGCAGATGCTGTTATATAAATTAAATAGACTAAGTTATACTGTCTGGAAGTCCGACAAATATATGCACATCTATATATCTATGAGTGTCTCTATCAATTAATATTCTCTCAGTGGGTAATTGATTTCTGATGAGGTGTTAATAAGTATTGAGACTAGCCTGCTCCAAAACGGATGGTTTAATAATTTCGTTTCCATTTCAAAGCGAGACAGTTATGTATTAAATAAACACCCGCACGTAAATTTTATTGTATATTTTATACGTACTCTTATCTTTAAAGCGGTGCGTAGTGGCGGTGTTCATGAATTCACTCATTTTTCTGGCTTGGTTATAGATTTGAATATTGCCAATTAATCTTAAATTATGCCATCCGTCCGTCCATCCATCAATCCATCCATCCATCCTTCCATTCTCCATCCATCCATTCATCCATCCATCCATCCATCCATCCATCCATCCTTCCATTCTGCATCCATCCATTCATCCATCCACCCATCTCCGCTGAATATTCCAAGGAGATTTGTGGGGGTAGAATCCTCTATAGGGTCCAAGGAAAAGCAACCATCATTAGACTTTCTGGACAGAATTACAGACGTGATTCGTTGAAACTTTGTATATTACGCAATCAGGTCATGGTGGGTCTACCCAAGGTTCGCTACCATTTCGCTCGTCTTGAAGGATCTGTCTTTTGATTCTTTCCTGGAGAGAATTCCAGATCTCTGAACTACATACCATGTCGAGTATCGTTACTCCAGAGATCTTTAGGAGACGCCCCATTTCGGCCTTAATTAAAGTAACAGACAGAAACGGTGTTCTGCTTTTAGCTTCATCGCATCCTTATGCATGCACTCACATTCTATGTATGTATGTATGTATGTATGTATGTATGTATGTATGTATGTATGTATGTATGTATGTATGTATGTATGTATGTAGATAATCATATCTATCGGGCATGTGGAAGAGAGTGTAATTCGGCAGGAGGACTTACACGACATGCAAAGGTACATGAAACCCAGTTACAACTACAGCCGGCTATTACCGGTAAAGGTTTTAGTTGCCAATTCTGTACAAGACATTGTAGATCTTTAGCTGGGCTAAAAAGTCACATTCGATCACAGCACCAGTAACAGTTAAGCTTCGTGCAATGGCCATACTCGATAACGAGGGGGAAGCCATAATGTATGTATGTATGTATGTATGTATGTATGTATGTATGTATGTATGTATGTATGTATGTATATATGGCACCCCTGGCATAACACCAGCATGAACTTCCAACTTGTTGTCTCTTGAGGTCTCTGGGTGAGACTTGGAGCCAACTTGTACAGGTGTACAACAAAAGTCAAACATATAATAATAATAATAATAATAATAATAATAATAATAATAATAATAATAATAATAATAATAATAATGATGATAATGATAATAATAATAATAACAACAACAACAATAATAATAATAATAATAATAATAATAATAATAATAATAATAATGATAATAATAACAACAACAACAACAATAATAATAATAATAATAATAATAATAATAATAACAACAACAACAACAACAACAACAGAAAAATATCTTAGAAATGAGAACCCAGAATCGAAATTCCCCCGGGACACCTGAAGAAGGCTGGAGGGTATATCAGCCGAAACGTTGTGTTAACAACAAACAAGATGAGGACAAATATCCGTCAAATGTAAATAATGTAAATAAGGTCTCAGCTGATATTGTGGTATAAATCACCTGTTCAAGGAGACGTGCTGAGGGTGTGAACCCAGAGCCCTGTGTTTATGTTTGCAAAACGAACGACTTAACCATACGGCCATGTCAGCTACAGGAACTTGTTTTTTTTGTTTTCCCTTCTATAAAATCCTGAAAGTAAATCTCCTGAAAATTCGTGCAGCAAACGTGACTTAATTTTATAAAATACTACGTTTGAGAGAAGCGATCGTTTCCAGCTATTTTTTTACTCCCCTTTCAAGAAAAGGAAGAAAGAAAATGGCGTCGATAAAATCGTTATTGCATTCGTTGTCGTGTTTCTTGTTATTTGTTGTTGTTGATTTTTTTTTATTGGTGCTACGTTTGTTTGTTTGTTTACTATTGCTAGTTATGCGAGTGTTTTGTTTTCTTGTGTTATTTATTATGGCTATTTATTCTGCTGGAGTTATATATAGTTGGTATTTTATTGTTTGCCTTGTTAGTTTATTGTTCCTGTGGCTTGTTTGCGAGTTTTTCCGTTTCTATTTATTTATTTTTTTTTAATTACGGTTTATGTGAGGCTTTCTTTGTTGTTGTTGTTGCTATTTTTGTACTGCTTACTGTTGCTATTCCTGTTTGTTTCGTTTGCTATTGTTATTTAAATTATATTTTCTTTTCTGTTGCCGCCATTTTTACAGTTGCTATTTTTTGTTATTTCTACACTGAAGACATTTTTATAAAAAAAAATTTCAAATAAGATATTCTTACAAATGTAAAATGCTTATTGCAGAAAAGCAAATGCAAAACAAAAAAAAAACAAAAAAAAAAAGCCAACAGGAACGTATGAAATGTTGCATTTCTCCATTGGTTGGCAAAATACCATTCGTTATTATGAAGGCAGCCATGTTGAGAAATTTCTAAATATTGCAAAAGATAAGATAGTTATCTCTGTTTGATATCCAAAGAATAATGATTGTAAAGCTGTTTTATATATTTAAAAGAAGGATCAATTCTATAGTGAGACAAACCTAGAAATCTACAAAAAGAACGATAGGTTTAATCGGTCTTATCATATTTAAGATAGAAATCGTTAAAAAATTCAGCCCGACATGAATATTTCATAATAATAAATACAACATCCATCAATATATAAATACACACAACTCCAAACAATTCCGGCCTTATTGCGGTATCATTGGTCCTGGGTGTACGCTTTAACTGTGTCCAGTTTTGAGTCCCTGATTCGGCAGTTCCAGCGTTTATAGCAGAGTGAAACTAGATCTTAGCCATTGTTATTCGTAGGTCTAAACGCACGCCGGGCGAAATGCTTAGCGGTATTTCGCCTGCCTCTACGTTCTGAGTTCAAATTCCGCCGAGAAGCCCGTCATGTGTACATATATCTATGGGTATGTGTATGTGTGTATAATGATATACAAATGATATAATGAGTAGGCTTAACAAAAATTAAAGCCTGGGTTCGATTCATTCGAGTAAAGATTTTCAAAGCGATGCCCTAGCATGGCCACAGCCATAAAGACAGAAACAAGTAAAAGAAGATAAAAGAAAGCTACATATGTGCGTATATGTGTGTGTGAGTGTGTACGTGCGCGGGGTGTTTGTATATATATATATATATATATTATATATATATATATATATATATATATATATATATATTCTATAATATATATATATATATATACATATAAATATAAATATACATACACACACACACACACACACATACACACACACCATATATATATATATATATATATATATATACATATACAATACAATATATATATATATAAATATACATATATATATATATAATACACATACACCCACACACACACACACACACACACACCACACACACACACTATATATATAATATATATATATATATATATATAAGCGTAGGAGTGGTTGTGTGGTAAGTAGCTTGCTTACCAACCACATGGTTCCGGGTTCAGTCCCACTGCGTGGCACCTTGGGCAAGTGTCTTCTACTATAGCATCGGGTCGACCAAAGCCTTGTGAGTGGAAACTAAAAGAAGCACGTCGTATATATATATATGTATATGTATGTGTGTGTGTATATGTTTGTGTGTCTGTGTTTGTCTCCCCCCAACATCGCTTGACAACCGATGGTGGTATGTTTACGTCCCTGTAACTTAGCAGTTCGGCAAAAGAGACCGATAAAATAAGTACTAGGCTTACAAAGAATAAGTCCTGGTGTTGATCTGCTCGACTAAAGGCGGTGCTCAAGCATGGCCACAGTCAAATGACTGAAACAAGTAAAAGAGTAAAGAGTATATATATATAGAATAAGTCCTGGGGTCGATCTGCTTGACTAAAGGCGGTGCTCCAGCATGGCCACAGTCAAATGACTGAAACAAGTAAAAGAGTAAAGTAATATACTATATATATTATATATATATATTCGTATATATATATCTATTATATATATTATATATATATATATATATATACTATATCAAAAGTACCCTAATATATATATGCATGCGTGTGTTTGTATATTTACAAACGTTATGCCAAGTTTTATATATATATCTATATATATGTATAGAAATATATATATCCTTACATACACCCTCACATAACACGTACGTACAATAAGTACAAGCAGAAAAAAAACAAGAACAGTAAACCGAATGTCGGTGCAGTCTGGGAAAGCTTCTAAACACGTGTACCCTTACCTAGCTGTACGCCACTAAATAGTCACAGCTAAGAGCGTATGAATAGAAGATGGCGAGGAGATAGTGATATCGATCGGAGATAAAATGTGTACGTCTGGCGAAACAGTTGTCATATATTGATAGTAACTAGAAAGAAAGAAAGAAAGCTCTACGTTTGTAACATTCTGAATAAATAATGCAAAACTCTATCGTGTGTGGTCGACATTCGCCATATCTCATCTCCATCTGTTCAGCGTTTAATTTTTTTTTTTGCTGTCGTTTGTTTTGGTTTTTAAGATGGCGGTTCGTCTTATTCTGTAATTTTCAAAAAAAAAAAAAAAAAAATGACATTTTTGTTTCTCCCTTTCTTTTCGGCTTTGGATATTAATGTATTGTTGGGTTTAGGTACACTTATATATGCTTGTAGGCACACACACACACAGAAGCACACACACACATAAGCAAACACACACACAGAAGCACACACACACACACAGAAGCACACACACACAGAAGCACACACACACACAGAAGCACACACACACACACAGAAGCACACACACACACAGAAGCACACACACACACAGAAGCACACACACACACAGAAGCACACACACACACAGAAGCACACACACACAGAAGCACACACATACACAGAAGCACACAAACACACAGAAGCACACACACAGAAGCACACACACACAGAAGCACACACACACACAGAAGCACACACACACACACAGAAGCACACACACAGAGAAGCACACACACACACAGAAGCACACACACACAGAAGCACACACACACATATGAACATATATGTGTGTGTTTGTGAGAGATGGAGTGAAAGGCACAGTGAGAGGGAAATGGAGAAAGAACGAGCGAGAGAGATACAGAGAGTGAGAGAGAGAGAGAGAGAGAGAGAGAGAGAGAGAGAGAGAGAGAGAGAGAGAGAGAGGGACAAACGTCTGCTTAGGCCCCTAAATACAAATGAAGCGACAGGGACGACTTTGTGACATACTGTAGTCTAGAATTTTCCATTTGTCGCAGCTGTATATATTTGTTACTTGTATAATATATGTATGTATGTATGTATGTATGTATGTATGTATGTATGTATGTATGTATGTATTTATGTATGTATGTATATGTGTATCTATATGTATGTATGTATATATGTGTGTGTGCATGTAAGTATGTACGTATCTATCTATCTACCTGTAGGCATGTATGTATATGTGTATGTATGTAAATATATATATATATATGTGGATTTATATATTGACACCCCAGTATAACTGCAGCTGCAATGTTGAAACGAACACATACACATACAACACACACACACACACACACACACATACACGCACTCACACACACACACACACAACACACACAAGTATTTATATTTGTGCGTGAATGTATTGCCAACATATAGGTATATAATATATACATAATATATGTATATGCATACATACATACTATATACATATATATATATATATATATATATATATATATATATATAATATATATATATATATTATATATATATATATACATACATATATATATATACACATATACATAAATACATACATACATATATATATATATATAAAATATATATGTATATATATATATATAATATATATGTATATATATATAGATATATATATAGATATATATATATATATATATATATAGGATATAATATATATATATATATATATCATATATATATATATAATATATATATATGTATATGCATACATATATATAATATACATATAAATATGTATACTGTTATGTGAAAGATCTGTTTGATGTAGCCGCAAGCCGAAGTCGACTAAGTGTGTTATGTCTGAAAGTCTTTGTTTGAAGCTTGTTGAGGTTGACAGTCTCTCGTGCAGTAATTTCTTTTCAGTGTCCCCGATCTGTGGCTTTGGTCCACTTGCAGCGGTTTAAGATGTGACGTGCGCTGCTTTCTGTGTGTTCTAGTTTCGTCATTATTGGGAAAAGATTACCGACTTAAGCCAGGATTAGCATTAACCATGATGGATTTCATACTGCTTATCCATTCGTGATCTTTTAGTCACAATGTAGGGCATTGTCCGTGACCCGTTATAGGGTCTCCAAGACTAAAGAA
>NW_021831728.1:30000-53373 GCF_006345805.1 Octopus sinensis | reverse complement strand
TGCTGCGATTTTTGCTACTAAGGTACCGGTTAAACTTTTGATTAATCTACTACAAGATTATTCATCTTTCTATTTCACATAATATAATATATATATATATATATTATATAATATATATATAATATATATTATATATATAATATATATATAATATATATATTATAATATATATATATATTTATATATATATATATATATATAGAGAGAGAGAGAGGCAGACAAAACTGATTGAGATAGGGATATGTTAATCAAAATTTACAGTATTACATATCCATTTCAGCCGATCTTATCAATTAATTTCCTTTTGGGTTTTTGATAACAGCGCGGTTAAGTAACACCATGTTTTCCCCAGAGAAGGAAAAAATGAAATAAGGAAAAGAAAGAATATCTTAGACGGCCACACACACACACACACACACACCTTTAAACAAGGACAGAATGGATTATCGTCGAGTTAACACCTTCGATGATAGGCTCCACCAGGGGTTGACAAGGGCTAAGGAGCATAACAACAACATGCCTTAACCCCTTGGTGGAATTGTGAGGGTATCATGGTGGTACACGCCATATGTTAGACATTTTCAAACCTACTGGAGCCCATCCCACTCTACATCTGAGCACAGCCGAAAGAGAGAAAATCAGAGAGAAATAGAAAGAAAAATCGATTCCAGTGCAAGAGTAGCACTTTGTTTATCGACCTTGAAAGACGAAAGGCAAAGTTGACCTCGGTGGGGCTTGAACTCATAACACAGGGAGTTGAAACGATTGCTACTACGAATTCTGCCCGTCGCTTAAATGACTCTACTAACCAAACGTCTTAACAACGACGACGACAACGACAACAACGACAACTATGCTCCCACTTGAACTCGGTGCTGTGTTATCAGTAAGAAGATTACGGTGACATATAAATGTTTACAATTGTTGTTAACTAAAGTTTGCTGTCTGAATGTTGAAATAATTTTACGCAGTTGTTTACGTTCGAGCAATTCGTTTCTTTCTTTCTTTCTTTCTTTCTTTCTTTCTTTCTTCTTTTTTCTTTGTCTCTATCTGTCTGTCTTTCTCTCTCCCCCCTCTCCCCCTATTTCTCGCTGTGTGATTGTATATTTGCTTGAGTAAATGGGTATTATGCATACATACATACATACATACATACATACATACATACATACACACACACATACATACATACATACATACATACATACAGACAGACACACATACATACATACATACATACATACATACATACATACATACATACATACATACATAGGCGCAGGAGTGGCTGTGTGGTGAGTAGCTTGTTTACCAACCACATGGTTCCGGGTTCAGTCCCACTGCGTGGCACCTTGGGCAAGTGTCTTCTACTATAGCCTCGGGCCGACCAAAGCCTTGTGAGTGGATTTGGTAGACGGAAACTGAAAGAAGCCCATCGTATATATGTATATATATATATATGTATGTGTGTGTGTTTGTGTGTGTGTGTTTGTCCCCCTAGCATTGCTTGACAACCGATGCTGGTGTGTTTATGTCCCCGTTACTTAGCGGTTCGGCAAAAGAGACCGACAGAATAAGTACTGGGCTTACAAAAGAATAAGTCCCGGGGTCGAGTTGCTCGACTAAAGGCGGTGCTCCAGCATGGCCGCAGTCAACTGACTGAAACAAGTAAAAGAGTAAAAGAGTATACATACAAACATACATACATACATACATACATACATACATACATACATACATACATACATACATATATACATACATATATGCATACATACATACATACATACATACATACATACATACATACATACATACATACATACACATGAGCGTGTGTGTGTGTGTATGTATATATGTATATTGTATATACATGCAATCGTAGATATACACAAATACTTATACATGCATGCTTAAACACACACATACACAGGTACACCGCACACACACACACACACACACAGACAGGTACACGCACACACACAGACAGGTACACGCACACACATATATCTTACGCTTTGTAAACTCCGAATACATGACGTACATAAGAAAAAATATACATTAAAAAAAAAGAAAGAAGTAAACTGTACGAATAGGAGGAATTTAAATTGAAAGTCAAACAGAAAGGAATTATCGAGAGATAATAGGAAGTTGATCCTGTAAAGATAATATTTAAGTTTCTAGTTTGAATAAATAGAAAGTAGGTCTTTAAAGACAAATGACAAACGTAATACGTCTTTTCGCCGTGAGGTATCTTGGGAAAGGGAGTTACTTTGTTTAGTTATAAATACTTGAGCACTAACTGCAGACCTTCTAAACTGTGTTTTCCTTTAAATTGCAAATCTGCGAGCATTCAAGTCAAATGTTAACTATACTTGTTTTCACCACTAAATAAAATAAATAAATAAATAAATAAAACAAAAACATAGATATATATATATTTAAAATTCTACCTGTTTAAAATTTTATCTGATAAAGAACATATAAATAGATTCTACTAAAACAGCTATGGTAAACTTTAAACGACATTTGTGTTTACATTTTTTACCTCCGTCACACGAAGAACCAGCCCCTGAGTCGGATCTGTGGTTTAAATTGGATTTGGTACTTGTATATCTATGGTATCCAACAAAGACTCCATGTTTTCACTGTTGTCTACCTCACTATGAATTCTCTGCTATCGTACCTAGCCATTTGTACGGGACTTAATTTTAATGAATCCTTATAAATAAATTATATCAATATTTATAATATATACACACACACATATATATATATATAATATATATATATATATATATAGGGAGAGTTTACGAAAAAAAACAAAAGACGAAGACAGGTGGTGTACAAAGCAAACCGATGTATTAGTATAACGCTCAGGAATAGAAAAAGTCTTTTACGTTTCGAGCCTACGCTCTTCTACAGAAAGGGACACAGAAAAAACAAGGAGAGAAACAAGGAGAGAAAAAAGGAGAGAAAAAAATGTGTGTAGTGGCTAACGATCTATCATGGCGACTATATATACATACATATATATATATATATATATACCTACATACATGTGTGTGTGTGTGTATGTGTGTAAATATAAGATCCAAGGATGTAAGTGTAGAAAGTTTGTAAGTTTCGAACAGTCTGTGGTAGGTACATAAAAAAAGCAACGTTCAGGAACAATAATAATTTATTGGCGAAGGTTGTAGGCTTTTCCCATATCGATGTTCGATAAGCTAAAAAATCTTTTTGTAGCTCACGGTTAGCGAATTGAATCGCTATGGATGCGAATAAAAATCCAAATTGAGGAACTGGAGTTGGAAAAATTCGGGCTACATGTGTTTCCTAGCTAGCAGATCGTCTGATGTAATAAATTTCTCAACGAAGGGTACTCAGCTAGTTACATATCAGGCCGAAGATACCTTAATTATATGAAGATTACTTTGTCGTTAAGAAATCCCAAGTTAACTCACTGATGAATAGTTAGCTGAGTATCCCTCGTTGAGTAATTATTACATCAGAGAATCTCCTAGCTAGGAAACATATGTAGCCTGAATTTTACCTGCTCCACTCCTCCCTTCAATTTGGGTAAATACATGCATATATATATATTTGTGTGTTTTTGCGTTCTTGTCCCACTTCGTAATTTATATTTTATATTTAATTTATATATATATATATATATATATATATATATATATATATATATATATATATATAACGGGAAGCTTTATGAAAATAAACAAAAGACGAAGGCAGGTGGAAAACAAACGAACAATTGTATTAGTATGGCGCTCAGGAAATATAAATAAAACAAGTCTTTTACGTTTCGAGCCTACGCTCTTCAACAGAAAGATACACAGAGAGAGAAAAACACAGAAAGAAGGAGAGGAAAAAAATGCGTGCAGTAGCTAACGAATCAACATGGCGATCTGATTTCGGCCAGAGGTCAAAGATCAAACATGAGACGCGAGAGCGAAATAGGGGAGATAATAGGGTTGATAAATGGGTTGAGGACCAGCTAAAAGTGCGTGGGAGGGGTCTGGATGTGTGTATGTATAGGGTTGGTGTATGTATTAGTATGTATAAGGGTGTGTGTGTGTGTGTGTGTGTGTATGAGAGAGTATTAGTGCGTAAGATTGGTCTGGACGTGCGTATGTATGGGGTTGGTGTATGTATTAGTATGTATTAGTACGTATTGGTATGTATAGGTGTGTGTGTGTGTGTGTGTGTGAGAGAGTATAAGTGCGTATGCGGGGTCTGGACGTGTGTATGTATAAGGTTGGTGTAAGTATTAGTATGTACTAGTATGTATTAGTACGTATTAGTATGTATTAGTTGGTGTGTGTATTAGTATGGCACATCATATGTGATGTGATGTGTAAAGTCATGTGGTGTAGTGAGGAGAAGAGGGGGACGGGGAGAAGAGGGGGAGGGGAGAAGAGGGGGGAGAAGGGGAGTGGAAGAAGAGGGGGAGGAGAAGGGGGGAGAGGAGAGGATGGGGGAGAAGGAAGGGGATGAGGGGGAGAGAGAAGGGGAGAGAGGGAGTGAGGGAGCAGAGGGAAGGGGAAGAGGGAGGAGAAAGAGGGAAGAAGGGAAGGGGAGTAGGGGTGAAAGGATGAAGGACTGAAGAAGTAGGGGTCGGGGGGAGAAAGGATAGGTGAGGAGGGGGTGAGGTTAGATGAGGAGGGGGGGAGAGTTGAGACCAAATGGCGTATAAGAGCGAAGAGAGAAGATTAATTCCTGTTCACGGCGCAAACGGGAATCCGGATGGCCTCTGTGTAAGGACAAACCGAACACAGATAGGTGTTGCAAGGAGTGACCGGTGGAGCGGAAATGGCGTGAGACCGGTGTGTCGTTCGCAAGGTGGATGTCACGAAGGTGTTCCGCGAACCGGTCAGCCAAATAATAATAATAATAATAATGTACATTGTTTTGTCTTGGTATAAAAGATGGGCTACAGCAAATATTCTGCTCAATACCACAGATTTGCTTGTCAGTTGTTTGACCTTAACCAGTTGAGCATGTCCCTTAGTGGCTGACGATATGTGCATCTCTGATCACGAGCAGAAGTAGTGGGGGAGCATCATAGCCATGTGTTGAGTGGGATTCTTTGGAGTTTGAATAATTCACCTCTGGAAACATGGGTGGTTCTTTCAACATCTTTAAACAACCCTTATTCAGGGACCTTTTGAGCGGGATGGGCTACTCAACCTGAAGAAAATTCTAACTGGGCCCCACCTGCAAGGTCATGTGCTGTTTATTTTGATATGAGATCACCATGATGCACACATATTGTTGTGATGCATGTGCCTGGTGTACCCTTATCAGACGGGTAGTCATGATGGGTATATTGGGCTTCGTATATTTTACCCCAGTGTCACTTTGATGGCATAAACTGCTCTCTCACTCAATAATAATAATAATGATAATAATAATAATAATAATAATAATAATAATAATAATAATAATAACAATAATAATAATAATAATAATAATAATATTAGGGATTATATCCAAACATACAGGGAAAAATTAGATTTAGGATTAAATCAAATTTCACAGTATAAATTTAAATTAAATTAAATTAGAGATAAAACCACTATTAGGCAACTCAAGCAGTGATAGACATAAACCAATACATAAATAAAATATATATATATATATATATAATTAATATAATATATAATATATATACAAAATATTAAATTTAAAATTTATATTTTTTAATTTTTTAATTTTTAAATATTTAAATTTTTTAACTTTTATATTTTTAAATTAAATTTTTTTTTTATTAACCAAAAAGTATATAAAAAAAGATAAGTATAATATAATAAGTAATAAATATAATAAAATGTTTTAAAAGAAATTTAAAGTGCCTACGTGATAACTGTACACCTACTTTTGGGCCACCCTGTATGTATATGTGTGTGTATGTGTGTACAACGCTACATACACGCACAAATAAAATATGTTTGTCCATATGCAATTATAACAGAACCTGGCATATTTTTAACATACCTTTTGTTCGTAAAAGCAAACAAATGAAAGCTAATATTCTCCCGGCTGGAATTATGAAGTTGTTTTTCCTGAAGTTTTAAAGCAGTTACTGTCTTTTTCTGACGTGTGTAAATTTTCTCGAAAATTCTTGGTCGTGCGGCTAAATAAGTAACTGTCTTTATTCAACTGCAGTTGATTAAGTGAATAGTCACCGAAAGATCTAGATGTTCCGTGAAGTAACTTGTGATGCGTGCGGTCACGCACACACACACACACACACACACACACACACACACACACACACCACACACACACAAACACACACACACACACACACACCTGGTCTGATACTATCATGTGGCACCTTGTTGCCTACAGCGGACCCTACTCTGTTGCAAGCATTGGAACCAGGTGTCTGGTCTTGTGGATAACTTCTTCCCTCTCAATCAATCTTTGAGGCCACGTAAAAGATTGAAAAAACTTTCACACCGGCCACTTTTACGCCTGAGCACGCCTGAGTACAAATGCACTCATACACAGACGAACGTACATGAACAGTCATCTATTCAATATATTTCGTATGTACCCTGTCTTCTATTATTTTCAGTTAACAGCCAGAACTAAGTTCTATTTACATATAGAGAATCTTACATGTTCGAGCAGACAAGGAAACCTCTACGTGGTTGCTTGACTTGCTAGAAATAACATCCTGATCTCCTTCATTCGTTCTTACAAGTTATGCTGCACTATCATTTTATTCTAGGATTTTAATTTCTTTCTTATTTCTTTATTGCCTAAACATAGAGGGGACAAACAAGGACAGACAAAGGGATTAAGTCGATTATATCGACCCAGTGCGCAACTGGTACTTAATTTATCGACCCCGAAAGGGTGAAAGGCAAAGTCGACCTCGGCGGAATTTGAACTCAGAACGTAGCGGCAGATGAAATACTGCTAAGCATTTCGCCCGGCGTGCTAACGTTTCTGCCAGCTCGCCGCCTTTGGATTTTAATTTCTGCCAGCTCGCCTCTAGGATTTTAATTTCTTTCTGTTAATGGACCGCGCTCGTGCTGTAGCATAGTTTTAAGGATTTAGTCGTTCAAATCAATTGCAGTACTAAATTTCAAACTTTGGTACTGATTCTAACCGACTCTTTTTGTAGAACATCACGGATTTACAGGAACATAAACAAACCAAAACAAGTTCTCAAGTGGTGAGATGCAAACTCAAAGACGCGCGCGCACGCACACGCACACACAAACACACACACACACACACACACACACACACACACACACACACATATGAGGGGTTGTATGTTATTTTCCACCAACAGTATTTACTCAGAAGCCATTGTTCCGCCTAGGGCTATAAGGATGAGATATTTGACCAAGATTCATTGAGACTGAACTAAAGACCAGAGGTTTGCGACGCAAACTTCTAAACTACAGAGCCACACCAATAAAGTTAGGCGGAGCAGTCACGTGTGGAAGGCCTTTGATCATAGACCTGATCAGTTAGAGTAAAACTGGGCAAGACAACACCTGTTGCTGCTGCTACTACTACTATTACTATTACTACTACTACTACTACTACTACTACTGCTGCTGCTGCTGCTGCTGCTGCTGTTGCTGTTGTTACTGCTACTACTGCTATTAATACTGCTGCTGCCACTACTATTAGTCTTGCTGCTGCGGCCACCACCACCACCACCACCACCACCACCACTACTACTACTACTACTACTACTACTACTACTATTACTACTACTACTACTTATGTATGTGTACGTACAGTATTTATAGAAACTTTTATCCCGATCTTTGAACGTTGTATGAAACAATACGTTCTCACATTACGACAACGAAAATGAAAGCATTATTTACTTCGCAAATCTTTCGTTGTTTCACAGATAAAAGAAGAGAAATACAATATCTAATAACCTCAGAGGGGAAAAAGAAAGCAATGGAAGTTACGTGAGATCAGAGTCGTCTCTGTTGTCTTTCATGATTAAATACTAGCGAAACAGCTACGTCATTTTCAAGAGATGTAAGGAGTGTTTAAACTTAAAAAGACAACACCGTCCTTCAGAATGATAGAAACTGTCTCCCTCAGGCCCGTTGGTCAATTAATATAGATCAATATAAATGAATGTGAAATGTTAGAGAGTTAAATCAAAAGAAACAGGAGAAAAGTAGAACAATTGTATTCAAGCATTTTGCTCGTTCTAGGGTCGACTTTGCCTTTCATATTGCGGAGATCGATACAATAGGTACCTTTGATACATATTTAATTGGTTATACCACCTTGCATAAAAGTATTGGTGCTGTTTTGATTAAAACATAAATCAACATGTAAATTTAAGAAAATTACATTTAAACGCTGGGCTCTTCCACGGTCCATTTAAAAGCAGACAGACCTCTGTCGTGTCTCAGCAAAATGTTAACCTAGAAGAAGCAAGTCCGTCAAGGATTGGTTCAATGCAGTTGGCTCATTTAGGGATATTTTTCGATCTAACGAAGTTTTTCATCATTATTGAAGACTTGCTAGAAACAAAAGTCTAAAATTTACTAAACTGCATTCTACCCTCTGAAAAACAAGAACACGTCAGACATAGTGGTTCTGGGTGCAACACAGCCAAAATATAAGACGAGATTATTATGGTGGGTGGAACGTCTTTGATCTCAGATCTGCTTAATCATAGGGATCAATACTAACAATAGCAACAACATTTGACCTGTAATTTCGTTTGAGTTATCAACCAGCCAATCACTTCATCACTACACAGATTGCTTGCATATCTATGATTCAAAACCTGTTTATTTGTATTATTATAATTATAATAATAATAATAATAATTATTATTATTATTATTATTATTATTATATTATTATTATTATTATTATTATTATAGTAGTAGTAGTAGTAGTAGTAGTAGGGATTTTGGGATCTTTTCAGTTTGAACGGCAGTTTTTAACATAATTTCTAGGTAACTAAAAAAATTTAAACTTCGTATACCGATATAATGTGTTTATAAAACATCTTTTTCTCTTGGCTTTTTTGAGAAAATTCTATAGTTTGTAAAATATTTGTTGTTTTTTTTTCTTCGATTTCTGCAATTTCAACCAATCAGTGTTTCTATTGAGTTAAAAAGCATTCTGTGCCGTATGAATATGTCCCTCGTTGAAGAAACGGATTGGGTTTATTTACATTTGTGAAGAAAAAAAGATACCCTTCCCCCCACCCCTAACCCTAACCCTAAAACAGATTGAAATGCAATAGATCGATACTTGGGTCATAATTATGGGTGACAATTTCATATGACACCGCTAGAAAAAACTGCCGTTCAAACAGAAAAGATCCGGATTTTGCACTAGATCAGCGCTGTCTGAACAGACCTATCATCAAATATATCCCATCAGTGGCCATTGCGTGTTATTTTCAGACATAGTCTTTCGAACTTCATTGATCAATATGTCATTTAAGACCGCCATGGTGATGATTTAAGGAAGATTTGACTGCTATTTTTTTTTTAGCAGGCACTGTAACTACCTAAACTGGCACTCCGTCGGTTGCGACGACGAGGCTTCCAGTTGTTCTGATCGACGAAACAACCAGCTCGTGAAATTAACGTGCAAGTGGTTGGGCACTCCACAAACATGCGTACGCTTAACGTAGTTTTCAGGGAGATTCAACGTAACACAGACTATGACAAGGTTGCCCTTTCGAAATACAGGTACAACTTATTTTTGCAAGCTGAGTGGACTGGAGCAACGTTCAATAAAGTGTTTTGCTCAAGGACACAACGCGCAGTCAAGGAATCGAACTCACGACCTTACGATCTTGAGCCAAATACCATAACCACTTAGCTACGCGCCTTCACTGTGAGCGCCTAATGTTCCATCAATGGCTCGCCTTGTCAGGCAAGCCTACCCAAGATGCACGGAGAACGAGGAAACTGTTTCCCACACATTTATCCTGTGTCCTAGCATTGCTGATTTGGGAAATTATGTTCAATGCCGCATGTCACGTCTAGGACGATCCGGTTATCAGTTTAGTCAATTGTGAAGATCGTCCTGCTACCTTCCTTTTGACAAGAAGGTCAGACACTTTTAATCTGTCTGTCTGGTGGCCATAGCGAAAAAGGTTGTATGGTGGATGGTGGGTCAGACTGAAAGGGCCGAAGACACTTTGCTCCTTGGCCAAATCCTCATGAACTCTTTGTTCCAGTTTCACTTGAAAAGAAAAGTGAGGGCAGAGAGAGGGGGAGAGAGAGGAGGGAGGGAGAGAGCGGGGTTGCCACTCAGTAAATTTGTTGGTAAGTAAATGAGAATGGCGAGCATGGTCCGAGTGAGCGGACCTACTTTGAGCATGTACCTGTAGATTGAGGAAGGACAACAGGGAGAAGGAAAATCCATTCATTGTTCGAATTTATTATAACTGGCATTCCCCTTTTTATACACCACTTCACGTAATCCCACTGGTGTCGTCCTGTACCGTCCCCAATATTTTTTGTGAACCCTACAGAATTATTATTATTATTATTATTATTATTATTATTATTATTATTATTATTATTATTATTATTATATTTATTATTATTATTATTATCATTATTATTTAAGGCGGTGAGCTGAAAGAACAGTTAGCACGCCGGGAAATATGCTTAGTGGCATTTCGTCCGTCCTTGCGTTCTGGGTTCAAATTCCGCCAAGGTCGACTTTATTATAAAGTCATAAATGAAATCATCATCATCATCATTATTATTATTATTATGAAGGTGGTGAGCTGGCAGAGTCGTTAGCACGCTGGACAAAGGGTTTAGCGGTATTTAGTCCGTCGCTACGTTCTGAGTTCAAATTCCGCCGAGGTCGACTTTGCCTTTCATCCTTTCGGGGTCGATTAAATAAGTACCAGTTACGCACTGGGGTCGATGTAATCGACTTAATCCCTTTTCCCAAATTTGAGGCTTTGTGCTCCCACTAGAAAGAATTATTATTACTATTATTATTATGAAGGCAGAGAGCTGGGGAGAATCGTTAACACGCTGAACGAAATGCCTAGCGGTATTTCGCCCGCCGCTACTTTCCCAGTTCAAATTCCGCCGGGGTCGACTTTGCCATTCATCGTTTTGGGATCGATAAATTAAGTACCAGTGAAACACTGGGGTTGATGTAATCGACCCATTCCCTCTCCACCCCAAATTTCAGGCCTTGTACCTTTATTAGAAAGGATTATCATCATCATCATCATCATTATTATTATTATTATTGTTATTATTATTATTATTATTATTATTATTATTATTATTATTATTATTATTAGTAGTAGTAGTAGTAGTAAGGTGACTAAGGTGACACTTGTTTACTGGTCATGCTTCATGAACCCTGCGAAGAATTCTTGCAGTTCCATGCAATGGAGATGTGATTTGAGAGAGACGTGGCTACTATTTCTTATTTATCTGGAAACTTTATTTTAGCAGCACACTAATTAGCTCGAAATAATTACAAGTTATGTTACGGAGTTGATGAAATTGATTATATTCTAGCCAACAAATCATTGGCTTTCAGAAACCATTGTTGTTACATGTAAATGTTTACTGACGTTTGTGAAGTAGGGAATAATTAAGAGCAAATTGAATAATTTATAGCAAAGAATAACAAATAAAGAGAGAGAGAGAACGATAATAGTATCAATAAAGGCTTAAAGCATCTGTTTATTCCCTGTTCAGTGGTGTGGTCCTGAATAGCCACTGCTCTTTGATTCAGACTTGTGAATGAAAGAGTAATGAGAGACTATGAAATGATTAAATAGTGTGTGGATAATGTATCTAATTTAAAAAGATAAATCATGTCAAGTTTGTACATTTAAACCGTGATTTATGTAGCACATACATGTATACATACACGTACATATCGTTGTGCGTAGAAGAATATATTAATCAATGAAATTTCAATTTAGTCTGATTTTCACATAATTGCAATCTTTACTATTTTACAATTTTATAATGTTGAAATAAACTAGTACTTTCATGCGTTGAGTAATCCTCAGGTTTATGTAGTGAAAGTCGTGTTCCATGTGTAGCGGAAGAGAGGAGGGAAAGAGAGAGCGAGGAGGGGAAAAGAAAGAGAGAGAGACAGAGAGAAGGGGAGGGGAAGAGAAAGAGAGAGAGAGAGCTCTATTTTTATTTTTAACCTACACACACGTATACACACAAATATATATCTTCACACAAATGTAAATACCCACATATACATAGTCGTGCAGACGTTGAAAAGAGAGAGAGAGAGAGAGAGAGAGAGAGAGAGAGGAGAGAGAGAGAGAGAGAGCAAGAGCAAGGGAGGGAGGTGCGGGAGAGATATTTCTTTCTTTATTGCCCACAGGAGGTTAAACACAGAAGGGACAAACAAAGGGATTAAGTCGATTACATCGACTCCAGTGCGTAACTAGTACTTATTTAATCGACCCCGAAAGGATGGAAGGCAAAGTCGACCTCGGCGGAATTTGAACTCAGAACGTAGTGGCAGACGAAATACCTATTTCTTTACTACCCACAAGGGGCTAAACACAGAGAGGACAAACAAAGACAGACAAACGGATTAAGTCGATTATATCGACCCCAGTGCGGAACTGGTACTTAATTATCGGCCCCGAAAGGATGAAAGGCAAAGTCGACCTCGGCGGAATTTGAACTCAGAACGTAGCGGCAGACGAAATACCTATTTCTTTACTACCCACAAGGGGCTAGACACAGAGAGGACAAACAAGGACAGACAAACGGATTAAGTCGATTATATCGACCCCAGTGCAGAACTGGTACTTAATTTATCGACCCCGAAAGGACGAAAGGCAAAGTCGACCTCGGCAGAATTTGAACTCAAAACGTAACGGTAGACGAAATACGGCTACGCATTTCGCCCGGCGTGCTAGCGTTTCTACCAGCTCGCCGCCTTTGTGCGGGAGAGATATTAGTAGTTGTTAGTAAATGACTAGTGCATGAGAAAAAGATGAGGGCAAAAGTCAAGGAAAAACGTTTATTAATACTTATGGGTGAGGC
This sequence comes from Octopus sinensis, assembly GCF_006345805.1. Classification (NCBI taxonomy): domain Eukaryota; kingdom Metazoa; phylum Mollusca; class Cephalopoda; order Octopoda; family Octopodidae; genus Octopus; species Octopus sinensis. The sequence goes on along the minus strand of NW_021831728.1, from coordinate 40,325 downwards.
AGTGCCAATAGAAAAAAAATCACGTTTTCCTTTTTGTCTGTTTACAAGGGAAAATCATGTATTATTGCAAGTTGACCCTCAACAAAAGAAAAGGTGATTCGGAGTGGTTGGGTTACTTCAAACGTCAATGTACGAGTCTCGAAAGTGCGTGAATGATATTAGGTATGATGTATAGCTGGGTGCCGGTCTCATTTAAGTAATGAAATTTGAAGAGCTCATAAAGTTATAACTTGAAAAAAAAAACTTGTAGATTTACGGTCAAGCATGGCGAATGATTAGAAAAAAGTTTGAAAGAAGAGGTTGAAAGAAAGGGAGATAGTAAAATGCTGATAATCCCAAATGAAGGTGCGCGTGCATGTGCGTGTATGTGAGAATGGCGCGTGTGAATGAGTGAGTGTGTGTGTGTGTGTGAATAGGGGCTAGTGGCGCTGACGTGAGTGAGTGTGTGCGTGTGTAAGTGTGTGCGTCTGTAACACGTGTGTGTGTTGCGTGAAGCAGTTGAGGTATTTTTTCACGTGGTGTGTGTACATGTGTGTGTGTTTGTGTCTGTGACCAAACAGTTTGCATTGCATGGAGTATATATGTGGGCGTAAGTTAACTTTGTCTATGTATGTAACGTGTGTATGTATATATAGCTTGTGTATGTGTATGTGTGTGTGAGTTTTGTATGTGTGTGCATATAATATATATACAAAATACATACATATTTTTACAGGCATAATATATATATATATATATATATATATATATATATATATATTATATAATATATATATATATGTGTGTGTGTGTGTGTGTGTGTATGTGTGTGTATAAACATATATATGCAGTAATACCGCACTTTACGAGGAGCCTCTTTACGCGGAGCCTCTTTACGAGTCCCCAGGTTTACGAGTTTTAATTTTCAAACACAAGATCCAATTTTTGAACGAAGTGCAATACCATAACAAATGCTTTTGTGTGTTTTCGAGAAATTTATGGAGAGTGAAATAGAGCTTCTTCTAAGCAAAAGAACTCTAGATTTTATTATTCAAAAAGATATCTACAAGTCCGTCTACGTGTGCTTGTGAATTGGTGATCGTGTCAACTAGTGATTGTGTGCACGAGTCAAGTGATTTAGAAAACGATTATAATAAAAATATCTTTTTTATTATAAATGATCTTGATATTCTTTTTACTTTACCAAAAATATTCTTTACATTCTACTGTTGTTTTATTACAATTTACTTACGAATATTATAAATTTTAGAGGAAAAATATTTTTCTGGGATCGAATTACGATTTATACTATTGCTACTATGGGTAATTATTGCTCGGCTTTACTAGCTTTCGTTTTACAAGTATATCGTATATTCAGCCATTACTATATATATATACATGTGTGTTTGCGTGTGTGTGTGTGTGTGTGTGTATATGTGTGTGTGTGTGTGTGTGAGAGAGAGAGAGAGAGAGAGAGAGACAGAGAGAGAGACACAGAGAGAGAGAGAGAGAGTGTGTGTGTGTGTGCGTGTGTGTATTATTGCGAGGATGTATATACCCCTTAAAGAGATGTTAACGTCTAAGTTCTCCCGTTTTTATCCAGTGTATCGGTGAAGTACTAAAATGATGTTAGCTTCTCATCGATGCAAATGGGTATATTAACATTTGTGTATAAGAAAAGAAAATGGAGAAATCGAAAGACAGACATCAATTTATTAATAGAATTCCAATTTTACAAATAATTTCAATTCTTTACAGCCTACAATTGTTTCCATACTCAATTCAAATAACAAAATTAAACTAAGATGCATTTGAATATAGTTAATTGAATATTTCACCAGGGTTAGAAATCGATATAAAAAGGAATCACATCTCAATGGATTGATTGATTATTGACAGACTCAGCATATTCTTTTCTACTCTAGGCAGGGGCCAGTCGATTAGATCAACCCCAGTACGCAACTGGTACTTAATTTATCGACTCCGAAAGGATGAAAAGCAAAGTCGCCCTCGGTGGAATACTGATTCAGCATATTAACATTCATTTAATTATGTGCATATGTTTATGTTAATATTTAAAAAAAACGTTACACGTGTATATGCAATTTTGTTATTATTATTATTATTATTATTATTATTATTATTCAGTAGTTTTATTTTTTATAGCGTGCTTTCACTTCACTACCGAGCGCAGCTCTGTGTGCCTTGAGTATGTGCTGTGATTTGTTGTGATGCTCTGATGGTTATTGTATGGAAAGTGTTCTGCGTAGGATGTGTACAGTGCCGAGTAGTGCAATTTTCTGTATGTTATATGTGTTTGTAAGTCTATTATTATTATTATTATTATTATTATTATTATTATTATTATTATTATTATTATTACTACTACTACTATTATTATTATTATTATTGAGTGAGAGAGCAGTGCATGACATCAAAGTGACACTGGGGTAAAATATACGAAGCTCAGTAAACCCATCATGACTACCTGTCTGATAAGGGTACACTAGGCACATGCATCATAACCATACGTGCGCGACATCGTGATCTCATATCAAGATAAACAGCGCATGACCTTGCAGGTGGGGCCCAGTTACAATTTTCTTCTGGTCGAGTAGCCCATCCTGTTCAAAAGGTCCCTGAATAAGGATTGTGTAAGGATGTTGAACGAACCACCCATGTTTCCAAAAGTGAATTATCTAAACCTCTAAGAATGCCTTTCAACACACGGTTATGATGTTCCCCCACTACTTCTGCTCGTGATCAGAGATGCACATATCATCAGCCACTAAGGGACATGCTCAACTGGTTAAGGTCAAACAACTGACAAGCAAATCTGTGGTATTGAGCAGAATATTTGCTGTAGCCCATCTTTATAATAATAATAATAATAATAATAATAATAATAATAATAATAATAATAATAATAATAATAATAATTATTATTATTATTATTATTATTATCATCATCATCATCATCATCATTATTATTATTATTATTATTATTATTATTATTATTATTATTATTATTATTATTAATCTTATTTGTGTGCGTGTGCGTGTTAATAGTCACGTGATACACGGTAAACAATAACTTCAATTGCTAAATGAAAATAAGTGTTTAATTATTAAAAATAGCAGTTATGACTAAGTAACTTGGATAATAATTCTTAATTAACTATTAAATTTTACCAGCATGTTATACTCGCACAAATATTGATGAGAATATGAGAATGAATTGGTTTACTTACCGTTGACCTTATCGGTAAGTAATGTTTATGCAAATCTAGCGGTTAATTTGTTTTGCAAATATATTAACACGCATATACGATAAATAAAAATAATAAAAAACAAAATTGCATATACATATAGGCGCAGGAGTGGCTGTGTGGTAAGTAGCTTGTTTACCAACCACATGGTTCCGGGCTCAGTCCCACTGCGTGGCACCTTGGGCAAGTGTCTTCAACTATAGCCTCGGGCCGACCAAAGCCTTGTGAGTGGATTTGGTAGACGGAAACTGAAAGAAGTCCGTCGTATATATGTATATATATATATGTATGTATGTGTGTGTGTTTGTGTGTGTGTGTTTGTCCCCCTAGCATTACTTGACAACCGATGCTGGTGTGTTTATGTCCCCGTAACTTAGCGGTTCGGCAAAAAGAGACCGATAGAATAAGTACTGGGCTTACAAAGAATAAGTCCCGGGGTCGAGTTGCTCGATTAAAGGTGGTGCTCCAGCATGGCCGCAGTCAAATGACTGAAACAAGTAAAAGAGTAAAAGAGTAAGAGTATACACATGTAACGGTTTTTAAGAAAAAAATATTAACATAAACATGCGCACATAACTAAATGAATGTTTGTTTTTTGTTTGTTCCTTCTCAAGTCATGCCTGGCTCATAAGGGCCGGTTTCCCCGGTTTCCGTGATGTATAGGTTCCCCACCTGGATGGGATGCCGGTCCATCGCAGGTGAGCTGCTATATGCAGGAGGAAAGAGTGAGATAAAGTTGTGGCGAAAGAGTCAGCAGGAGTTCGCCATTACCTTCTGTCGGAGCCGCGTGGAGCTTAGGTGTTTTGCTCATAAACACACACATCACCCGGTCTGAGATTCGAACCCTCGATTCCTCGACCGCGAGTCCGCTGCTCTAACCACTAGGTCATGTACCTCCACTAAATGAATGTTAATATGCTGAATCTGTCAATGATCAATCAATCCATTGAGATGTGATTCCTTTTTATATCGATTTCTAACCCTGATGTAATATTAATATTCAATTAACTATATTCAAATGCATCTTAGTTTAATTTTGTTATTTGAATTAATTGAGTAAAGAAACAATTGTAGGTTGTAAGGAATTGAGATTATTTGTAATTGGAGTAATATTAATAAATTGATGTCTATCTTTCGATTTCTCTATTTTCGTGGTTGTGTGGTAAGTAGCTTGCTTACCAGCCACATGTTCTGGTTCAGTCCCACTGCGGTGCACCTTGGAAAGTGTCTTCTGCTATAGCCTCGGGCTGACCAAAGCCTTGTGAGTGGATTTGGTAGACAAACTGAAGGAAGCCTGTTCTATCATATATATTATATATATATATATATAGATATTATATATCTATATATATATATTATATATATAATATATATATATATATATATAATATATATATATTATATATATATATATAAATTTATATGTATGTGTGTGTGTATGTTTTGTGGTCTGGTGTGTTTACGTCCCCGTAACTTAGCGATCGGCAAAAAGAGACCAATAATAATAATAATAATATAATAATAATAATAATAATAATAATAATAATACATGAGTATTCCTTGCGATCACAATATAGCGGCGAAAGAATTCGACAAGATCAGCAAATATAAAGACTTGCTAATAGAAATTGAAAAAATGCGGCATCTCAAGGCGACTACAGTACCAGTGATTGTAGGATCTCTAGGAATGATAAAAAAAGGTACTGAAACCTATTTAAAAATGATAGCAGGGTTACCATCTCTACAGGGAGTGCAAAAAATCGTGTTAACTGGAACAGCTCATGTACTGAGAAAAGCATCATCGCTCTGAAAACAACATCCATTCATGAATTTATTTATTCATTAATTTTTTAAATACATATTTTACCTGTGAATTTGCGTGTGTAATCTGGGAATGCATACAATGAGCTTGTCTGTCCTAGGTGTACGGAAAACACCCGGCAAGAAACGGAAGCTTCAAATAGACCTACACATGTTTCTACTACATCAATTAGTAACCGTTGCTATTGCAACCCTACTATAATACCGGTGCAGTTTCTTCAGGATTTTCATTTTAATATCCTTTAATTTAACTCTCCAAAGATTTTCGTTAATCTACTCTGCGTTGTATGATGTAGAGTTGTTAGTTAGTTTAGACGCGAACTATCTTCAAGTTTTGATTGGATAATCACTTTTAGCCAATTATTTCAAAACATTCTGTTGTTTAAATGTTTATTATTCATGGCCGCAGTCAAATGACTAAAACTAGTAAAAAAGTTAAATATTTGTTTATACACAGACACACACAGACACACACAGACACACACACACGTGCGTGTGTTTGTGTGTGTGTGTGCACCCACGTGTGTGTATACAGATATATTTATATTTTTTACTCGTTTCAGTCATTTGACTGCGGCCATGCTGGGGTACCACCTAGAGCAATTTTAGTTGAACCAATCGACCCCAGTACTTTTTTTTTATTTTTAAAGCCTGGTACTTACTCTATCGGTCTCTTTTGCCGGACCGCTTGTTTACGGGGACGTAAGCACATCAACATCGGTTGTCAAACAGTGGTGGGAGACGTACAGGCACATACGCACGAGCACGCGCGCACACATACATACATATATCGACATATACATATTAATACATACGCATAGGTCTTTGGATGTGCGTTTGTGTGCGTGGGCATGGATGAGTGGATGCGAGTATGTGTATGTGTAAAGGTGAATTGAGTGCATCACGAAGAAGGTCGTTGAAGTAGTTGCTCTGCATAGAGTTTCAGACACTCCCTTGTTATACCCATCCTTATAAATACAGTGAAGTTATTATAAATCTATTCAAAACCTCAAACTCCTGACTCTATTGTCTGCAAATCGTGATATAAAATTAAATGGTCTTGCTTGTGTGACCATCTCAACTTTTCCTATATACTATTGTCCGACGCAGTTTTGTTCATTGAAAAGGTTAGGAGTGGGTTTGGCTGCTATTTCTCGCAGTAGTGTAGTCACTTCCTCCTATTTTCTTCTCGAGATTAATTTGTTTTTAGTCGATTGTGCTACGTCCCTGTATTTAATTACAGGTATCTAGTTTTTCGACCCTTGAGTCACGTTGGGATTTAAGGATTTAAAAGTAGAAAAAGTGCGACACCAAAACAGATATCAATTCAATGAAGGGGATTGGGCTTGTATGTGATCACTTGATATGCTAGAAATAGTATTCAAACCATCCTCAAATCACACTCAACGGACTAAAAAGAATTAGATAATGTAGTTATAGAGTTTTTATCTAGAAAAAAAAATCTCAACAAAAACACACAATACAAAATCCAAAGCAGATGGTCACAGTCGGAATAATCTTGATCATAGACCAAGTGCTGAGTGACAACACCTTGTTGTCGGAAAGTATTCTGTCCTCCAACACACACACACACTCGCACACTCGCACACACACACACACACACACACACACAAACGCACACACATACACACAACCGGTTGCGTAGGTCACCGAAACTAATCTAAGTATAGAAAATACAAACCATACAATGAATAAATAAATAAATAAATAAACAGGGAAAAACGAAATGAATAATTTCAAAAAGCAGGAATAAACAACATTAACAACAACAACAACGATATTAACAACATCAACAACAACAACAACGATATTAACAACAAAAAAATTCGTTTTCTTATGTGAACAGAAACAGAATTTATTCCCATGAACGGCCACGGTCATATTTGAAAGCTGAGTTTGGAAGAGAGGACCATGCCAGTGTGAGAATATTGAATGTAATTCTTAAAAGTAATAAAAATAAATGAGAATTCATTTGAAATACAATAAAATGACTCTATCAAGGAAGTTTAGTCTAAAAGAGGTTTTAGGCTTGCGAAGAGTCCCAGCAATCCAGAGATCTTAAACTAAATTTGGATATCTCTAGAATGGGAGTTCCTAACTTACGGTACCTGTTCTTGTTGGAGGTGCAAGGTGGTACTTTTCATAAAAGCTGGGAAAGTATTTACGCTTTTAATCCTTTGCCTGTCCTGTGTTTTATATGTGCTACACTAAGTATATTTCCCTAGCGCCTATGAATCACATATGATACACATTCCCAATTCTTTTCAACCACCAGAGTAACTTGGGGTTTATATTACTCAGAACATATGAAACAATAGCTAATTCAAAAGTCCGAAATCAAGCTTGGACGTTCAGGAAAAAATTATGGTTTGGCCAGGCAAGTGATTAAAATCGCTTTTTGGCAGAAAATAATTAGCTAATTCTTAAAAGGAGAAACTTTATTTTACTAAGCAAAAGAGATTTTTAATTCTAAAAGTACGGATTGGACGCTTAAAGGAATATGACCAAGGGCTGTATTCCCGTTCTTTTTATAAACGACAGTGTTAAGTGAGTCTGGACTCAGTTCTTTTCTGTCAGTCAAGACAAAACCTATGAATCGCCTGAATCTACAGGTAGACCTGCAGGTCGCAATCAGCAAGAAGGCTTCATCTCTCTCTATATAAAGCTGAAGTTGTCTGTGTATGACAGGTTTGGTAGCCTTCAACTAATACTATCTCCACCGAGACCCTGCGGCGCAAGTTGACCAAAATTGAGAGTATGATAGAAGAAGGCTTGCTCTTCCTTCCAGAGAAGAAAAATTCAAATCGGACCATGTTAACACCAAAAATTATTTACATCAAAAAGGTGCTTTTTTTTCTATGAAAATCCCTATTTTTACGATTTTTTGACTGCTGTGTCACCATTTTTCGGTGTATTTCAACCAGAAAAATGTTCTCTTAAAGAGAATAACAAGCTACATAATGCAAAATTTTTACTTTTCAAAAATTCCAATTCTAAAGGGTCGAAACAAACCCGAGCAACGCCGGGCGATACTGCAAGTGTTTTGATAAAGTCATGAAGTCATTGAATTTTATCTTCATAACTATGCTGCATTTCCACAAAATCCTGCGGCAAGAACTGGTGTTAGAAGCAATATAAAATGTTTATTAAGGAAACAAATAAAAAGTAATTTGGTGTGGACATGCATATTAGAAATTGTATGGCTAAGCAAATACATTGAACAATACTTTGTATATGTCACTGCACCAGACAATAAATAATACATGTTTAAACTTCCTTCTGTTTGGTCATAAATGCAATGACATAATAAATAATTAGGTGCCAGAATGATAATTAGGGGTATCGGGGCTCTAGCAATGCAAATTTTCATGGCTGTGAGCAAGTATGACTAAATAGGTAGCTAGCAAGGACGGACAACAATGTCAAGCCCCTTCCTCTGCCCAATGTCCCCATTTCCAGTTTAAATGACTCGAGAGCAAATGCTAGAGAGAAAAGCTTAATGTTGCTCGCGTTGCCATCCAGCACTTAGTGCTGCTACCCTGTTTACGAATCGGATTATTTGTGCATGAGATAACCTTTTCTCAAAGCTATTTCCATCGATTGCTTAACTGATTTGCTTTCTGACAGACACCTGTCTCCTTTAGACCATCACCGTCAGGAGAAATTATTCTTAATTATTATGTTTAATTAATCTGATTCGGTTTGAGAAGTAGAAGCATAAAAGCAAGCAGTATATCTGACCTTCCCAAAGATTCAAGTTATTTTTCTTCCCTTCCCTATCACATTAGTATGTGGCTACATAAATATATGTATATAAACATCTATATACATATATACATATACATATATACATACATATATATATATACATATATATACATACATATATATATATATATGTATATATATAGGATAAAATCTTTATAAGAATTTATTAAGTACTTAGCGTGAAAAGCCTCATAAAGGAAAATCCATCAATTATTCCTCTTAAATATATTTACTTATATTTACTTTTAATATATATATATCTTTTACTTGTTTCAGTCATTTGATTGCAGCCATGGTGAGGCACCACCTTCAAAGATTTTAGTCGAATGAATCAACGCCAGCACTTATTTTCTTAAAGTCTGGTACTTCTATCAGTCTCTTTTGCCGAACGCTAAGTTACGTGGACATAAAATACATTTCATTACGGTCATCAAATGGGTGAAGGGGACAAACACAGACGCAAATACACACACACAAATACACACACACACATGTTATATATATATATATATATATATATATATATATATATATATATATATATATATATATATATATATATATTAAACCATATATATATAATATTATATATATATAATATATATATAGGCGCAGGAGTTGCTGTGTGGTAAGTAGCTTGTTTACCAACCACATGGTTCCCGGTTCATTCAGTCCCTGCGTGGCACCTTGGGCAAGTTTCTTCTACTATATAGCCTCGGGCCGCCGACCAACCTTGTGAGTGGATTTGGTAGACGGAACTGAAAGAAGCCCGTCGTATATATATATATATCTATATATATGCGTGTGTGTGTTTGTGTGTCTGTGTTTGTCCCCCTAGCATTGCTTGACAACCGATCTGGTGTGTTTATGTCCCCGTCACTTAGCGGTTCGGCAAAAGAGACCGATAGAATTAGTACTGGGCTACAACAAGAATAAGTCCCGGGGTCGAGTTGCTCGATAAAGGTGGTGCTCCAGCATGGCCGCAGTCAAATGACTGAAATCAAGTAGAGAAACAAGAGAAAAGAGAAAATTTATATATATATATATATATATATATATATATATATATAATATATTATATATAATATATAATATAAATAATATATAAATATATGCATATATACATACATATATGTACATACCTACATATATATGTGTATATACATGCATATATGGGTACAGGACGTAAAAAAAACGTGAACAAAAGGAGAAACGAGAAGGCAGCATAAAGAACATTCCTTTCATCTGTTGTTCTGTTTTATCTACTCCGCATTTAGAAGGTAGGGACAAGGCGCGACTTCGTTAAAACACACCAACGCCGGTTAGCAAACAGTGGAGGGGGGGGACAAAGACAGACAGAAACACACACACACACACAAACACACACACGTATTACATACATACATACATACATACATACATACATACATACATATATAAACGAGAAAGAAGAAACAAGAATGTATT
>NW_021831728.1:25000-27500 GCF_006345805.1 Octopus sinensis | reverse complement strand
CCAGTAAAAAATAGTGAAGAACATCAATAAAATTACTCATTGTCAAAACGACTTTTTCAGTAAGTACAAACGGAATATGTTCAATTCTCTCCAACCTCAGCCAACCAAAGAGCTCAAAAGAAGGTAAAATAATTTTGAGGATACGGTGATTAGAGTTAGTAATTTAGCCTCAAGACCAGTAGTTTTTAAAGGAGCGAGTAGTCGATTAAATCTGCTCTAGTACTAGGGTTCAACTTCCAGCGGGAGTTGAACTCAAAACTAAAGAACCGGAATGAATATCACAAGGTATTTTTCTGACACTGTAATGGTTCTGCCAGCTCACTAGTTTGGGACAAGATCGCCATTTAAGCACAAGATCAGCATTTTTCTAGGAGTAGGTGTTGATATAATCGACCCGAATCCAGTACTAGGCTAAAAATATATTTTATCGACTCTACTTGGATGAAAGGTAAAGCTGACCACGGCAGTTTTTGGACTAAAGGTTTAGCTAATAATAATGACTTAAGATGAACGTTAAGGTCTGTAAGAAACATCAAGCAATTTCTTCCGAACCAGGGTCTGCCCTAAGATTGTTGGCGCCTCAGGCCAAATGGATTTTTGTCTCCTTAATAAAATATTTTATTTCTTTAATTATTTTCTCACACACCTTTCTATGTGGGAGATCTCAAACATGAGGTGGCACTCCTTAGCACGTGTTACCCCACTTAACTGTCAGCTAGAACATTTCCATTCCTGCCGAGGTCAACTTTGCTTTTCATCCTTCGATGAAATAAGTTATCAGTCAAATTATCTAATCGACTGTCCCCTACCCACAAAACCCATGCCAAGGTTTTAGGAAGAAATAAGGATGAAAACAGAAAAAAAAATGACAATTAAAAAGCAACATAAAAATAAAAATAGCTGCAGAAAAGTTCAATTTAAGCATAGGGCCAAAAATACTGAGCTGAGGGTTTTGTCGATGAAATCAATTCCAGTACCTGACCGGGACTCAATTTCTAACATAGGCACAAGGCCTGAATTAGAGGTGAGTGGTAAGTCGATTATATCGAGCCCAGTAATAGAATGATATCTTATTTTATCGACTCCAGTATTTAACTGGTACCTTATTTTATCGACAGTAGTACTTAACTAAAACTTTATTTTATTAACTCTGAGAAAAGAAAATCAATGTTGATCTTGGTGGAATTTGAACTCAAGATGCAAACAGCTGTAAGAAATATCACAAAGCATTATATCCGACGCGCTAGCGATTCTGCAACCCACTCTCCTAATGGCTGTGGAAATAATTCTTTCTATTATAGGCAAAAGGTCTGAAATTTGGTGGGAGGGACAAACCGATTACATCAACACTAATGCTCTACTGGTACTTATTTTATCGACCCCGAAATGATAAAGGTCAAAGTCGCTAATCATTTTGCCTGGTGTGCTAACTATTCTTATTTCTTTATTGCCCACAAGGGGCTAAACATAGAGGGAACAAACAAGGACAGACAAAGGGATTAAGTCGATTTTACCGACCCCGTTGCGTAACTAGTACTTAATTTATTGACCTCGAAAAGATGAAAGGCAAAGTTGACCTCGCCGGAATTTGTGGTGTGCTAACGATTCTGCCAGCTTGCCGCCTTAATGGCTGCAGAAATATTGGTTTAATTTTTAGCATAGGGCAGTAAAGTCGATTACATCGACCCCTGTGTTCAAATGGTACTTATTTTATCTACATAGAAAGGATAAAAGGAACAGTGAATCTCGGCGGAATTTAAACTCAGAACGTAATGACGGACGAATTGTTTCTAAGCATTTTACCCGGCGTGCTAACGTATCTGCCAACTCGCTACCTTAAAAGCTACAGAAATACTAAAAGGTATACACTCGAGAATACACGATGAAATAAAAACTAAATGGAAAAGAAAACTTCTTTATTGCTCCGGGAGTAAAACAAACATATTGTGAGTGATTTCAGGTGGGTGGAATACAAAGACTGGACGATTGATGACCGCCGCATAGGTCGTGTATATTCTCCCGCTATAAGTAAACAACAGATGCATGACACTAAATAAAACATTTGATCGTATATTCCTCAAACTCTAGCTGTGGCTAGCAAAATACCTCCATTTGAAACGTCTAAGGTTATACCGGATTAATAAAATCAACAATGACAAAAACAAACTGGAGTGGAGTCTGTATGGGAAGCCTATGCGTGTTTATGCAACCTATTTGAAATAGCAGATAAGCATTCCTCAGATAACACATTCTGGTGTATTAAATGAAAAAGGAAGAAGAAGACAATTTAAATAATGCATTCTGAGCAGTGTTCCGCGGCAGTTCAACATTTTGGAATTAACGAAGGTTTCCGTAGTTACGTTTCATAAAAAATTACGAGGGCCTGTTGAAAGTTCATGCGTTGAGCAAGATAGTCTCATGAAATGTGAGAAAATGAAGTTTATTTTTCAACATAGTCCCTCTTGCGGTCCACACACCTCTTCCAACGGTATTAAAGTGC
>NW_021831728.1:12500-20000 GCF_006345805.1 Octopus sinensis | reverse complement strand
GCCGCTACATTCTGAGTTCAAATTCCGCCAAGGTCGACTTTGCTTTTAATCCTTTCGGGGTCGACAGATTAAGTACCAGTTACGCTCTGGGATCGATGTAATCGACTAGTTCCCACCCCAACAATTTCATACCTTGTGTCTACAGTAGGAAAAAAATACTCTTTGTGAAAGACAAGGCGATCAGCCAGCAGAACGGTCAGCACGCCGGGCAAAATGTTTAGAATCATTTCGTCCGTCAAGTTCCGCTGAGGTCAACATTGCCTTTCATCTTCTCGAGGTCGTTAAAATAAGTACCATTTGAGCACTGGGGATCGATATAATCGATTTCCCTCCGCCCACCGAACTTTCTGGCCTTGTGCCAAAATTTGAAATCAATGTTCTTGGGAAAGGCATGATCGTCATCCATTTCCCAGTCAACTCACCTAAAATTCTTAACTGATTAAAGTCTCCTAAAGTCGAACTAATCGACTATCACGTATTATCTCTCGTGGGATACTGTCAAAGAACAAATGATAAAAAGTAAATAATTAGATACTGGAGTTTAAATTCACACAATTGTAATATAGCTCTACACGTGGAATTCGTGGTCGCGGGTTCGATTCCACTCTACTACTACCGGCATGCATCTTCTGTGATAACCCCAAATCGACCAATTCCGTGTGAGTGAAATTTGGTTGACAAAAACTATGTTGAAGCTTGTTAGACGGATCATACCAGTTCTCAGGTTTTAGGGTTTATCTATTACCTGTTTTTACGCTACCCCCTGGCACTTGGCCAGGAGCCGGAAGAAATGCAGCTAAGTATTTTGTCTAGCGCTGTAATGTTCTGTGAGCGTGCCGCTTCGACGAAACGAAATAATGCAAAGCAGTGATTCCAAAATATGGTCATTGGGATTATTAAAGGAGACGTACAGAAGAAGACGTTTCTGTCTGGATTAACTGATGCTCTTTAGAAATGTGCTGTTTTATAAATATTCTGTTATTCTATATTGTCGTTGATTCTATAGTCCACTCTTCTTGAAAATACTTCAGTAGGAGAGGATACATGAGACACAATCGTTGTTATGTTAACCCTCAGTAGTCCTGACTAAGCAGACATTTCTTCTGTGACCATCCTTTCTTTTTAGAAGTATATCTAAAATCATGTTATCCAATATTTTCCTTGTCCTTAAGCTTTCAAAGTGGAGACAAGCACCTCCATCCAGCAAAGATTAGAGATTAGTTTCAGAGTCATTGCTCATTATCGGTTTGGAGTAGCATGGCTTGCTAGCTGTCGATGCCTATCCTTTCCCAAGGCGGTAGCGTCTGACTTGAGAAAAATTTGGCTGCTAATTTTAGCAGGTCGGGAGCCCACGTAGGAACTCTCCCAATATCTTATCGATTCATCGTCCTTATCTATATCTACTGTTTTTTACCACTTAAACCGTAAGATTAGGAAATCAGATGTTTACGGAAAAGTTCTAGGTTGCAACCTTAATCCTCTCCCCACCCTCTCTCTCCCTCACGCCGTGTGTGTATGCATCTGTGTATAGCGTGTTTGCCCAGACTAATTATAATACGTTATGATATTTGTGTATGTTTTTGTTTCATTTATTAATCGTATAAACGACAAAACTTAATTGAAAAGTATTTACAAAGAGATATAAATAGAGTTTTGGGACTGGGCTTGTTGGTAGCGTTTCCGACACCAGATGTCTCTCGTTACAACTAACGTGTCCTTAATATTGATTTCATTTTGACCAGATTGAAAAAAAAAAAAACTTCAGATCCAATGTGAAAGAAAGCGTATTAAGTTGTGGCGTTCATGCATGTTTTAATGTTAGAAGATGGCAAGATGGGTAACCTTTGCATACGTGAATTATGTGTATTTTAATAAATTTGGACTAAAGCAAATGTTGCTGGGTAGAGGTTCTTGTTTTCACTTTGAAAACATAAGGACACAGGAAATGTGTCAAGTCCAACAGGAAACAGTGTTTCCTAGGGCTAAATAACAGTAGCATTCTTCCCTTTCATGAGACTGTCACATTAAGCTGACAACATACTATCACTTTATCGTGTGCTACTGCATAAATCTCTCTGAGAGATTTAGAAATGAATTATTTCTATTCTCAAAAATCAGTGGATGTATTTCACTTGAAATATGTTTTCAAAGGCCGATAGGCATCGGCAGTTAGCAAGCCACGCTCTTTTCATCTGTGGCACGTTATTTTCTGCATTTTGCTACCCTCTTATGTAAGTTCGTTTCTGTCTGTTTCTTATTTTTGTGTTATTTGTGTTATACGTTATCTGGATTTGAACTGTTGTCGTTTGACAAACAGTAATTTTCGCCCTACAGGGCAGAAAATTTCTGTCAATTTTATTGAAAAATTGTGAACTGTTATTTTTTACTCTTTACGGGTTATTTTTGGTGAAAATTTTATTTCAAGTATTTGAAAAAATTGTTGTGATGGATTTTGACTTTTCATCAGAAAAAGACGTCCCCGAGATGAGAGAGAATTTCAAACGTGAACCAACAGGACACTAAGGCAAAACAAAGTTTTTCAGTTGCAGTGGGCGGCAAAGTTACAGAACTAGAATTGACCATGGAGCAGTTGTTCAAGTTTAAAAATTTAATTAAAAAGAGTGGAGCGGATAGGAAATTGTTGCCGCTCCCTGAGACAGTACAAGCCATTAAGGCAAAAACAGTGGTGTATAAAGTTTACAACATAAAGAAAAACGGATAATGGAGGAAAAGAATGAAGAGGTGGAGAAGTGTATGGCACCAGTGTGGAACAAAGTACGCTACGTTAGCCAAGGAGCAAGAAGTTCCACAATTGAGGCACATTTCGAGTCGGCTAGCGTAGCCAAGGCAGTGTCTACTCAACACGGACCACAAATTTGTGACGTTTGAGGTACGCGTAGATAAATATCATAGACAGGGACCCGGGTACTGGAAGATGAACAAGTCTATTTTGACTTGTAAAGACTTCTGTGCCTTGATTAAGGAGTTAGTACAGAGGGCACTATGTGGTGCCATCATTAATAATAGACGGTGGTACGCCCTCAAGAGAGCCATTCGTTTAGAGTCTATTAGATTTAGCAATCAGCTAAGTTTAGATAGAACTAGAGTAGAAAGGGAATTAGTTAAGAATTTAGGCGAGGCCTGGACTCTGGCTCGGTTTCTAGAGTGCAGGCGGCGAGAACGGCCTTGTAACGTCAGCTCAAAGCCAAACACGAAGGCAGCAGAGTTAGAGCTAAGTTACGTGCAGTGGGGGGAGGGGAGGTGTCAACATGGCCGGATGGACAAGTCGTGTGGAAAGTCAGAAGGGGCAAAAAAAGCCTCTATGAAGTTTCTAACTGACGAACAGGGACGATAGATCTATGGACAGGAAGTGTGTAGAGGACGCTATCAAAGGTGGCAGGGGCAAAGTTAACAAGGACAAATCCACTGGAGGAGCAAGTCGATATCATTCAGTGTCGTGGGTCACTGGACAGATGGTCCTGTTAAGTTGCTTGGAGTTTGGTTTGGATCGGACTCCCGGACGGAGAAGAATTGGAGCGAGGTGGCAGACAAGGTAGAGGCTCCAGTACGGACTTGGTCAGGAAGGGCTCTGTCCTTGAAAGGAAGGGCGGAGGTGGTATAGGTGTTTATTGCATCTGTAATCACCTACCGCCTGGCCGTTGTCCCTTGCCCCGATTCGTGGCTAAACAAGTTGGAATATCACCTTTCCCGCTTTTTGTGGAAGGGGGAAAGCCGCTTGCGAGGTGCTCAGTTTGCTGCCAGAAACCGCTAAAGAGTGGGTTGGAGATGGCCTGGCTAATGATACACAGACGTGCGTTGAGGCTGAGGCATCT
Organism: Octopus sinensis; assembly: GCF_006345805.1. Taxonomy (NCBI): domain Eukaryota; kingdom Metazoa; phylum Mollusca; class Cephalopoda; order Octopoda; family Octopodidae; genus Octopus; species Octopus sinensis. Next base: position 16,167 of record NW_021831728.1, on the reverse strand, counting down.
CTGGCGTTAGCTGGAAGGTGATAAGGTGTGGAATCCACTGGCAGAAGAATTCTTTCCGCGATTAGCTTCTTTGGAATGATTTAAGCCCGGTTTCATTAAAAGACGTGATCTGACTGAATGGCAAAAGGAGTGTCGACAGGCACCCGTGCTTAATCACAAGACGGTTGTACTGCCAACTGGACTCTCAAAGGAAGGTGAGGTCTGTTTTTTTTTCTGTACAGTTGCTGAAAGAATGTGTGCGGAAGACTAGAATGCAAGGACTCGTGACGGGATCCTTCATCTCTGGCCCTGGTTTGCTACAATTCTTCAAATATCATCTGAAGAGCAAGATAAGGCTGGAGAAGAGGATCCTGTCGCGAAGTATGTTTGAGGAAAGATAGAAGGCTGTGTTAAGAAAGGTGGGTGCAATGTAACCCTACTTAATCTGCATTGGAAAAAAAAAGAAAGGGGTAGTCGCTGGGCCTTTGAGGCAACCGGGCATAATCACCTCCCCAAACGGAAAAAGACTATAAATTAAATCTAATCATTTCATAAAAATTTTTAAAAAAACAAAGCATCATGGGAACTCATTATAATATCTTTTTTTTGTTTTGTTTGTATTGTCCTGTATCGTACCTCTGTGTATGACATTAATTGTCCTAATAAAAAATTCAGCTAGCAAGCCATGCTACTCCAGACGGATGATGAGCAATAAGTCTGAAAAGTCTCTGGATGCTGGCTTTGCTGGGTGGAGGTGCTTGTCTCCACTTTGAAAATATAAGGACACAGGAAATGTGTAAAGTCCAACAGGAAATGGTGTTTTCTAGGGCTAAATAGCAGTAAGCATTTTCCCTTTCACGGGACTGTCACATTATGTTGACAACATAACTATCACTTTAAGAAAATGTTATTGAATAGTCGAAAAAATATATTTACATTCATTGTAGCGATTCAGTTGATTAAAAATATTAAAATGAAAATAAAATTTATGAAAGGTAAACTAAACTTTTAATTATTTCTTTTCTAAAGAATTGAGAAGCATTAAAATGAATATAATAATAAACATGTAATCAAAATTTGTATTTCCCCGAGATTCCCACTTCTACTTTGAGGACAGTACCTCTGTAAGCGAAGTAAATTGCCATGAAGCCAGAAGTGTATAATTGTGTGCAAGCGCGCGCGCGTGTGTGCGTGTGCGTGCGTGTGTGTGTGTGTGTGTGTGTGTATGTGTGTGTGTGTGTGCATGTATATGCGTGTGTGCGTGCGTGTATATGTGTGTGCGTGTGTGTGTGTATGTGTGTGTGTGCGCGCGTGTGTGTATGTGTGTGTGTGTGTGTGTCACGGGCTTCCATACAGTTTCTACTTCCGAAATTCCAACCGTTACAAAGTCACAAATTTTGTTAGTGGACATATTGTCCCCACATTGTCCTCCCGTATTTGACTGTCGCATATTTCTTCAACCCCGTCCCTTGAACGATGGTATGTGATGAAGTCATCACCGGTAGGATTTGAACTCATATTGTAAAGGAACGTAACTGAAAACTGTGAGGTATTACTCTTTTACTCTTTCTTTTTACCTGTTTCAGTCATTTGACTGCGGCCATGCTGGAGCACCGCCTTTAGTCGAGCAAATCGACCCCAGGACTTGTAAGCCTAGTACTTATTCTATCGGGCTCTTTTGCCGAACCGCTAAGTGACGGCGACGTAAACACACCAGCATCGGTTGTCAAGCAATGCTAGGGAGACAAACACAGACACACAAACACACACACACATATATACATACATATATACGACCGGCTTCTTTCAGTTTCCGTCTACCAAATTTATTTTGTCACACTATCTTTTTTTTCTACCAGATTATTTCTTTATTTCTTTATTTCTTCATTTTTTTTTAGTAAATACAAGACTGGGGTGTGGCTATTGTGTGCACGAGACAGGAGTTTATAGAAACGTGCAACAGTGTACACGAGGTGAGGTTTTTTTATAGAAGTGTGCTAAAGTGTGTGTGAAGCAAATTATTAAAGGAGTGTATCAGAGAGCACGTGACCGATAACTATCAGGGTGTATGGACTGAACCGAATATAATGCATCAGCCCTTTTGTTATTATATTTCCATTAAATCACGCTACCTTTGTTTTAATTAATTTTGAAAAGAATGAAGAATTTATTAAAATAACCTTGTCATTTTTAAGCTAGTGTTTAGATTATAAATCAACATGAAATTTTAATCTAAATTGCTTTGAAGCAAAAAGTTTGTATTAGAGAACCAAGGGCGGTTATACACGCAATGGCGGATAACGTCTTCATAGACGCTGTATGTTCTGTTCTTTATTTAAGGAATTAACAGATGGTCAATGTCATCTTAAATTAGGTGCCATGGGTATTGCAGCACTCGGGTCCAGATACAAGCCAGAGCGCCATCTAGTGCATGTTTGAAATTTATTGATTTAATGTTTACATCCGAGGCAATCAAATCGACAATTTAGTTCTGTTTGTCCTGTACCATAATATTACCAGATTTACGTGGTTATTGTTACATAACATGAGCTAGTATTTAAGCTTCAATACGACTTACACACGCACACACACAGACACAGGCGCACACAGACACACGCACACATGTATATACAAATACATACACGCACAGACAGTAACAGCCGCAACGTAAGTAGTTTCCATGATATCACAAAAACATATAAACTAGCAAATATCATACGGACATACAGACATGCATACATACAATCGTACACATACACAAATATATATAAACGTTGAATAAGTGTCAAATCATTACAGCTGTTTCCAACGCATTTTAAATAGTTTAATGAATTCATCACAACAAAAAAAAAGACGTTTTTATCAGATGATACATGGCATTTCAAACAATAAAACAACCCATGACCACGGTAGGACCAACAACCTGATTCCAACCATATGTGTGTGTTGGTGTTTATAATGGGCGGGAAACCCGGGGTAATTCCATAAACCGGCCTTCCCCATTAAAATATCTATAATTTGCATTATTATATCTGACACTCGGCTTTGAGGTCAAACTTGCCTTTCATCCCTCAGTGGTCGACAAAATAAATGCTACTAAATGAGGGGGTCAATGTAATTAATTAACCTCAATTCAATTTCTCACCTTATGTCTATATTTTTCAAACTGTAGTACAAGGCCATCGATATCAGAGCAGGGGAGAAGACGATTGCAACGGGCCCAGTAATTGACTGGTACTTTATTTTATCGATACTGAAAGGATGAAAAACAAATTCGATCTCGGCGGAATAAGAACCCTTTCTATTATAGGCACAAGGCCTAAAAGAGTGTGTTTCTTCTCCGGATTCAAATATATATATATATATAAACGGCAAAATGTCTGTGTGTGTGTCCTTTATACAAATCCACAATTTTCAGTCAGAGGGCTCGCACTTTCTATGGTCATTTAAAACCGTCCAAGGGTGGTCGTGCACATCTTTACATTTCCCCAGTCACCCCGCAAAGCGTTGCCGGGTCATAGTGCTAGTGTATACATATGTATGTGTATATATATGTATATATATATATATATATATATAATATATATATATATATATATATATAATATATATATATATAATATATATATATATATATATATATATATATATATATATAATATATTGCAAAAGGTATGATAATGTTAGA
>NW_021831728.1:0-7500 GCF_006345805.1 Octopus sinensis | reverse complement strand
CTTACCCCATAACTTGAACAAGAATGCATAGGACAATTCATTTAAATTTATTTATAACAATAGAAACATTATTTTTCTTTTAAAAAACATAACTCTTTATAATACCCACTAAAATGTATAAAAGTTATTACATGTTTAATGCGGAGTACAATATGGCCGTTTTAGTTTTTGGAGAATTTGAGGCCCAATTGTTCGACAAACAAAATATAGTTTTTAAGTGCTTGTCTTGGATTTCAAATGTGATTGACCAATCATAGTGCTTAATGCCATTAGCGTTGGTAGTCGCCAAATCGGTGTTTCTATTGTTTGGTTACTCGACAACCTGTCACGTACTTACCTATTTCTTTACTACCCACAAGGGGCTAAACATAGAGGGGACAAACAAGGACAGACAAACAGATTAAGTCGATTACATCGACCCCAGTGCTTAACTGGTACTTAATTTATCGACCCCGAAAGGATGAAAGGCAAAGTCGACCGCGGCGGAATTTGGACTCAGAACGTAACGGCAGACGAAATACGGCTACGCATTTCGCCCGGCGTGCTAACGTTTCTGCCAGCTCGCCGCCTCTGCCTGTCACGTACTTACCGTCAAGCTGGGTATATTACTGAAAGGCGAAGTACTGTATCTTTAACATAAAATGCAAAGTGGTTTATTTCTTTATTTTTTGTTGTATTTTCACCCCATCTCGATGTTTAAAAAATGTCATTTACAGTTAAATCCATATTTTGTGTAAGTATCCAAATAAATAAATAAATAAATAAATAAATAAATAAATAAATAAATAAATACGGAAATAGAGCTGGCGAAAGGCATTTTGGTCCTGCACAAACAAAAATGATGCGTTGTTGACGTGATCAAGAAAAGAAATTGAAACTTATTTAAGGCGATAAATGCTATTTCCAAGGAAAACAAATTGGTAATATCTCAGAAATAAGCTATAAACTGGCTTGTAGATCATGGAAAGCAAGGATTACCCTTGCTACAGATATGATCATTTTTGAAGCAAAGAAAATTGCATGTGATAATAGTTTAAGAAGCCTTTACTGGCCATATATCGCGATGTAATAAGTTGGTGAAACACAAAGGCCTGGTTATGAGAACCAAAATAAAAATTGTTCAAAGAATGTCCGATAAGTTTGAGATGAAAATGTGTGCATTTCACAAATATATTATACAGTTAAGAAAAGAAATTTCATTTGAATTGTCTCAAGTAACAAACGTGTATGAAATCGTTCGAAGCAATTGAACAACTGATATAAAACCTTTACTGTGAAGACTACTGGATATGAATAATCGCATCATTCAGTGGTGTCAGCATGTTGTGTAGACCCGTCTGTTAATCTTTAAAAGGAAAATAATACCCAAAGAAATGTTTTCCAGGAATGACTGAAAAGAGAAGGATGGATGAAGGCGGAATACCACTTTGGTTTGAAAACATTTGGTTGAAATGTCCTGAAGGCTTATCAAAAGCGCCTTCTCTCCTCAACAGAGATTACATTAGAGCTCATGAGACAAAAAGCTAATGAGTTAAAAACACAACTGGCTATTATAACCGAGGCTTTAACAAGCCAACGACAACCTATCGATGATTCTTTTAACGAATCCTTTACGACTTTAATGAGAGAGGATAGAACAATTGGGTGTAGGAGCAAGATTTTGCTACAAACTCTGCCGGACGAAGGAAATGACCGATTCTTGCTCAGGTGTGCATGTAGGTGAAGAATTCATGGGGAAAAATAAGAAATGACATAGCAATTAAGTCATTTAAGAAATGTGACATCAGTAATGCAATGGATGGGACCAAGGGTTACATTCTCTTTGATTTATAATATTGGTGTCTCATTCTTTTCGAAGCAAAAGTGAAAGCATTGAGGATCTCGTAGGCTTTGAACCAGTTTAAATAAAAGTAAACCCACTATTTTTTATGGCAACTTTCGTATTTTGATGTTTTGAACTCCTTTCTATTTGAGACAATTTAGACTAACTTTTTAAGTATCAAATTGAAGTTTTGTATTTTATTTAGGGACACTTTTTCGAATATGATCTTGATTTCTACCCAAAACTTTTCTGGTTTTGGGTAAAAGAAAATACAGGAGGATCAGTTATGATTTTACTCAACATATTCTCCTCTCAGTTTCACACACTTATTGCAGCGCTCCTTCAGTTTTTTAAAACCCTGAAAAGAACTCAGAAGTTTGGGCTTCTAGCCAGGCCTTTCGCGATGCCTTTGAAGCCAGGAACTTTCCAGCACCCCCTCGTACATACAAAAACAGAACTATTCACACGGTGCTATTCCTTCCCCTACCAAACACACACAATGAACCAATGTAATTTGATGCAAGTATATATGTGACATGCACGAAGGAACTTCATTTTACAAATGACATTATATTTCACAAATTCACTTAAAATCAGAAAAAAAAAAACATATGGTAAAAATGTAATTAAAATACTGGTGTCTAATTTAAGCACAAAAGGCCATGAGCTGGCGGCATCATCAACATACCAGATCAAATGTGAAGTGGCATTTAATCTGACTCTTTTTGTTCTGAGTTCAAATCCCGCCGAGGCTAATTTTGCTTGCATTCCTTCGGGAATCGATAAAATAAATTATTATTTAAGTTACTGGAATCGATGTAATCGACTTACTTCTACTCCTCAAAAAATTACTAGCCTTGTACTCTTGCAACGGACCGGTGTCCCATTCGACGAACGTTGATCTCGGCCCCTTATTCGGCATGGAAATCAGGTTGCTGGTCTTATGAGTCTCAGGACCCGAGGAATATAATAAAAGGCCTGAGCTTTTGAGTGGAGAAGGCTTGTTAATGCATCGACATCAGTAATTGGCAGGTACCTTTTTATCAACCCCGGAGGCATGAAAATTAAAGTTGACCTCGGTTCAATTTGAACTCAGAAAGCAAAGAGTATGGAGAAAATCCGTTGAGCATTTCGTGCGACGCACTAACGACTCTACAAACTTAATATAACAGCTCAGTCTTTAACATCCGTATGGTTTCAAATTTTGGTACAAGGCCAACAATGTCGGGTTGGGAAGTAAGACGTTTACATCGATCCCAGGACTCAAATGGTACTTATTTTATCGATCCTGAAAAGAAGAAAGGCAAAGTCGACCCCGGTGGAATTTGAACACAGAACTAAAGACGGACGAAATGCCTTTAAGCATTTTGTCCGGCTCATTGCTTTTGCAATATTTCTAATAATGAAAAGAAAAATCAGAAAATGTCAGTGTCCTCCAAAAAAATCAATACCATGTTATTACCAGCTGAAAATACCTGGGTATTTGTTTAAGGATATCCCTAATCTATCACTTTCTTTTTCTTTCGTACGTTTTTCTTTTTTAAACTGGGTCACGAAAGTCTTCCTACAACTATTTTTTCCTCTGTGACAAGAATGGACTTGAATTTAAAAAAAACGCCAGTATAAATACATACAAACATACAATACACACTGAAAACTGATATATGATCTCAGTAAAGTCCTATGCAATCAGCGAACTAGTTATATTTTATATCACCAATTGGCACAGCTATACACTTCATTAATCTTTGTTTACAGCAATGCCAGAAGTTTGTATGTGTGTGTGTGTGCGCGCGCGTGCGTGCGCATATTTTTATTCAGCAGATGTCACAGGTCATGCTTACACACTGGAACAAGTAATCTATTTTAATTGACCCTTTTTTTTAAAAAGAAAATTCAGTGTTTCATTATTTTGAATATTCGATTTTGTCTCTTGTTCAGAGTCTTCTTTTTCTTTAAAATTGTTGGTTCATTAAGTTTACCGAAAACTCCTTGAGAAATACACAAGATACTTCACATGTGCCATGAGAAATAATAATAAATAGATATTCTTCATTGTATCAGTTGGGAAAGAAATGTACATGTTTCTTTTATTATTCATATCTGCAGTTGGAATAAAACATATTTTTCCCTATACGCCTCTAGATTAATCGCGAAAACATTTATTTTCATGAATTAATACTGGTAATAATTGAATCAATTTGTAATTTCCCGGTAACGTATAACTGTTCCTGATGTTCTGTCAATGTAGATAGAAGAGAAGAGTGAAAATGTGCGTTACGTCATTGAGAGGCGAAAACTGGAGTGTAAATAAAATGACTCGATGATGGAGAGAGAAAGGGAGAGAAAAAGACCGTGTGAAAGAATAAAGAAAAATATAGGTCGTGGGGAGAGCGTAGGACAAGTGCCGGAGGTGCATAATAAAGAAAGGGAAAGATATATGCAGCAGGTTTGCCTTAATTTCTGTATACATTTGTACGCATTTGTACATATATACACATTAAAGACTCTAGAATTGAAACGAGGAAGAATGTTAGAGTATATAGTATATGCTTTTATAATTGAAATATTAGTGAAAAAATTAAACACTGACTTCTGGCAAGGCGATTTTCCCCCTTGAAATGGACTGACATATAAAATGAGAGCTTACATTTATGTATGTATATATGTATGTCTGTTTTATGTATGTATGTATGTATGTATGTATGTATGTATGTATGTATGTATGTATGTATGTAGTATGTATGTATGTACGTACGTATGCATGAATGTATATATATATATGTGTGTGTGTGTGTGTGTGTGCGTTTTAATTATATATATATATCTGTGCGTGTTTAATTATACATATGTATATATATATATAAATATGTGTGTGTGTGGTATGTATATATATATATATATATATATATATATATATATATATATTATATATATATATACACATACACATATATACATATATATTATATATATATATATATATATATAATATATATATATATATATATATATATATATTATATATATAATATATATATATATATAAAGATTAATCAGCCGAAATTGCGAGGATGATCCGGTTCTTGACTGAAGATTGAAGGCTTCGAATGTCCGTCTGTGTTTTTGTATCGTCTTCAAATGTTTTGCGTTCTTGTCCCAGTTTTTTTTTTACATATACATATATATATACATGTATATTTATACACACACACATATATATGCTTATATATATGTATATATATTATATTATATATATATATATAATATATATATATATATATATATATGTATACACAATCAATCGCACACAAACACACACGTATGCGCATGGGGAGAAAAATCAGATGTTTTAATTTATTCGAATTCAGTTGTAATCTTATTGTAAACTTAATACTGTTAATTGACAAAAGACGAGATCAAGAAACCATATTGACTCCTTGTACTTTTTCCCAGGCTCGCTTCGACTATTGCTTTCAATGTCATCGTTCTTTTAGTAATCTGTGCATATATCGACGCACATAGCCATATTAATAAATCTCTTATGTCGCACGATTTCTGATGCTGGGATTGTAACTTTCTCTGGTTCGGCGCATTCAAGTTGAAGGGTGTTAATGTAATGATATGGAAGTCACTAGCTGAAACTCTTCAACATTGATTTGCACATCGGTTTCATTAAATTAGTGCAAATTTAAGCCTAGTGCCATAGTAGAAAATGATGGCGGAATCAAATAAAGTCAAAGTTATCTGATTTTTTTTTTTTATAGAGGTTATGAATGTCATGAGTACGACTCCTTCTCGTTTAAGGCATTGAAGACAAATAGCATTGAGGTACAACTAGCTTCTAACATCATCTACACTATTGCCGTTGATGTTGTTGTTGAGTGGTCCGGCCCGAACCTTTGCTATTCGTAAGACCCGCAGAAGAGAAAGCAGGTCAACCCCCGACACCGAGAGGATGAATGCGCATCCAGGCTCAACGGCTGCGTAGGAAGTCGGGAACAAGAAACAGGAAGAGAGAGTGAGAGAAAGTTGGGGCGGAAGAGTACAACAGGGGTCGCCATCACCCCCTGCCGGAGCCTCGTGGAGCTTTAGGTGTTTTCGCTCAATAAACACACACAACGCCCGGTCTGGTAATCGAGACCGCGATCCTCCGAGCGCGAGTCCGCTGTCCTAACCACTGGGCCATTGCACCTCCACTGCCGTCGATGTTCATGAACCTAGTAAGTGAAAGCGACTGTTCTAATAAATACAGATATGTCTGTGAGAACTATTACAAGTAGTAATGTAGACGAAACATTTACTTAAGGTAATCCACTCTGATATTTTACCCCTATTATTATTATTATTATCATTATTATTATTATTATTATTATTATTATTATTATTATTATATTAATTATTATTATTATATATCATATCATCATCATCATCATTTATTCTTTGGATACAGTGTAGCATTGGTAGAAATAACTTGACATGGCTTCCATAATATATCATACACATAATCGCCTTGTTTTCGAAGCAATGCTTGGGTCACGTACATATGGAAATTAGATGCTCAATGGCTTATGACCTTATAACTATGTGTGTGGGAGTATGTGGGTGTATGTGGGTATATATAAGGAAAATGGAGAAATATGGATGTATAAGTAATTTATTTGTATGATATTATGAGGTTGAAAGTTTTTTTTTAATAAAAATAATACAAATAAATTATAAAGCTCAATAAATAATGGCAAATATGTGTATATACATATATGTATATATATAGATGTGTATGTGTGTATCTATCTATCTCTCTTACTCTATCGCTCTATCTATCTATCTATCTATCTATCTATCTATCTATCTATCTATCTATCTATCTATCTATATATATATATATATTATTATATATATATATATATAGATATATACATATACATATATGTATATGCACATACACGTCTATATATATAAATGCAAATATGTAATAAAAATACTATCCATACCATTGAATACTTATATATATATATATATATATATATATATATATGAAACGCGGAGTAGATGAAACATAGGCGACTGAAGAAGGGAAATTTTCCTTATGTCCTGTACTCTATTTTTTCGTTGTTTAAGAAAAATGTCTTGTGTTTATGTTTTTGTATCTCATTGTGTTCGACGTTTTTTTTTTGTGTCCTCTACCCATATATGTATGTAGAGGTAGGTACGTACATATATGTATATATATATGCATATGTTTTATTTATCAATTTGTTATTATATATATATTGTTATATTTCGGAATGATCATATTGCCAGTTTAGCCAATAAAAACACACGCACTATATATTTGGTGTTATTTTGCTTCAGTGTTATTATTTTTTAATGTAAAAACTAAATAACACTGAAGCAAAATAACACCAATATATAGTGCGTGTGTTTTATTGGCTAAACTAGCAATATGACCATTCCGAAATATAACAATATCTGTTTCAACACAGGACTTCACATAAAAATTCTTGCACAACAAATATTTAAACGTATATATATATATATATATATATATGTATGCATACATGCATGCATGTATGTATGCATGGTGTGTATGTATATATGTTCGTATGGATGTATATTACTGACGTCATAAGAATATTAAACTGTTCGAGAGAACGTGAAATATTCCTGTTTAGACT
>NW_021831727.1:0-34359 GCF_006345805.1 Octopus sinensis | reverse complement strand
TGGTTTGAAGGACTAATTCGAGTGACTCCTTATTTGACCCAAGACACTGTGATGTGCCAAATAATGCCTCTTTCAATACAAAATGCAATTATTTCCAAGTCAGTGGGAAGTAGGATTCTCAGTTGTCGACTAATCACTCCTATGTTAAATAAAATTAGAAACAAGACGTGTCATGTATGTTTTCAAATCTTAGGATGGTTGAAAAAATGTTTCGTCTAGTCAAAGATCTATGTCAAGATATTGACTACGACGTACGAGCTGCAATGTGTGGAGAATTACGTCACATATCGCGGTACATAAAATGTGCTATTAGAGTAGAATTGGAGGCCAGAACACAGCCATGTCAATAGTTCCAGAACTCCTGGAATTGTTGAAAGACGATTCTATTATTGTCAAATCGGCTGCAGTGGAAACGTTGGCTTGCATCTTGCCGATTCTAGACACCGGTAATGTACCGACATCTCCTCATTAAGTTTGTCAGAAGTCAAGAAAGGATACATTTCCATGATTATAAAACTGTTCCAAGAATCTTACAACAAATGCGAAGACACACTTCAAGTGATTGCTCGACAGTTTTCATTATTCCTCGACAATTTTAAACGTTTGATGAGAATTAAATGTCATGTCTCAGGAGACATCACTGACCATCAAATGCGTTGGTTCGTTGAGTATTTTGCCAACCTTTGTTTTCTCGATGATAAAAATGATGTTCTATTTTTTATTTATTATAGGAAATATTTCTTCTAAAAATTTCAAAATCGCTGAACCTTAACTGCAAACTGGGCTTTGCAATGAATTTTGGAGTATAACTGGATTTGTTTTTTGCTTAGAAAGTTTTACAAATTGCAGGGGTTGCTTTATTCCATTCACATCTCCACATCTGTCTTAAAACGCTCGTGAAAGATTCTGAACTTGAACTTAAAAAAACAGTCGCAAAAACTTTTTTGGAGGTTATTTAGTTCTGAATAAAGATGATAGATCATGTTGGGTTTGGGTTTGAGTGTTTACTGTGTCCAGCCTCAATTTGTAGAGCTATGTAAAAATGTCAAACTTGAGGTTTTTTTTAGCAACATGATTAGGTTATTTGTGAGATAATTCCCAATCTGGGTGAAATAGTCACTTTGTTCTTAAATATCCCAAAAGGGCACAAGGAAAGTAAAAATATAACCGTACTTCTTTCTAATAATCCACTAGTGTGAGTATATCAACGAATTTATAAAAATCTTTCAAGAAATAGAGGCCCTTTTGATTAATACATACGAATGGCATCTTCACGTAAAATTTGTCGAACAGTTTAAAAAGTGTTGGAAATTACTTCCATCGAACGTAATTTACCAAAAATTTGTTCCCTCTATTTGGAGACATCTTAAAAGCTCGGTGACTTAAAAATTTTTGTTTATATCATAGCTTCCATTACCGGTCATTGATTCGTATGTTTCGCTGATTATTATGATTATTCGGTATACAAAGCCAAAGCAGAAACAACAGGAATTTCTGCAAAAAATATTCAATGGTTTTTAGTGGCTTATTTGACATTTAGAATTCTGTTTCAATCAAAATTGTTATTTTCGGATTATATTCATTGATGTTGCAAAAAACTCGTTTGAACTAAATTCCAGGAGGTTCAACAAAATTCACTTTGTCTCTCATCTGATTGACATGATCAATGACCCCGTCCCCATTGTGCGACTGAGTCTCTGTTCGGTCATCATGCAATGTCGCCGGTGCATAAAACCACAAGACATCGACGAGTTGAAAAAATTGAAAATATCACTGAGACACGCTGCGATCACAGAGCAGGATAGTGAGGTCTTGAATGAGTGGATAAAAGTATTAGGACAAATAAAACTTTATAGATAATTAAAGAAATTGATTGCTACGATATATCGAATGTGCACGTAGCGTTTGTTTTTTATTTCATAGAGCAAATCTTTTGGCATAATAACGGACGAGGATCTCGATGATCTTACGAAAGAAAACGAAGAACTAGAACTTGAAGATGTATGGGCCTCTGGTTTATGTTTAGAATGTGGAACGCCCGAATGCTACCCCAGTTTCTACAAATAAAGGTTAGATGTTCGTGGTAAGTAATCAATAGCTAAAATAAGTACAAAATCTACTTCAGCTAAAAAAAAGTATCAATCTAATTTATATATTTTAGGAAATCTCCATCTAAAAAATAAAACGAAGTGCTTTTTAAATGTGAATACATATTAGCTCTAAAATAATTATCAATCAATTTTTTCCATTATAAATCTAATTAAAATATTTAACCAAGTTATTTTTAAAAAAAGCCCAATTTAATATTTTCACAGATTACGATGAGAAGTGAAATAATCTTTTAGTTCTACACGATGCTTAATTGATATTTACTAAGTAACTATAACACCTCTCGGTGAGCAGTCATGTTGTAATTAGGGCAACCGGAGAGTTGCTCTCAAAAATATTAAAAAAATGATCTTAAAAGTCGACTAAATTGCATTAAAAAATTAAAAGTTTCAAGAAACAGAAATTAATTTATCAAAGCACAACATTAAATAATATTTAACATTTTCAGGTAGGAAATTGCAATATTTGGTTAAAATTTTATGAATAATAGAAAATGACCTTTTTACTTTGCACGATGTTGCCGGACAATAATGCGTGACGAAATGAAGTAATTGGTAGCTTAGATAACTCCATTGTTTCTAAAATGTCGTTTCTTGAAATTTGTAAGCTTATGTAGTCTTGAATTTTACAGGAATCTTCTTTAAAATCAGTATTTTTCAAAAATGATACGCTCTTGAAATAGTGAATTTATTTGATTCAATATTTTTAATAAAAAAATCCTCTTCTTGAAGATTTCTGTTAAATTTTTTGCAAGTCAGCAGCATTTGACCAGCTGCCCCATCTAGTTACAATGGGCTCGGGTGAATATCCAATTTCTGTAAATAATTGACGTCGTAAATTCTTTTTGACAACAAGTGCTTTGACGCACAATACCAAGTGATCTACCGCTGGATAAATTAATATTTGTTCCTATATTTTTTGTATTAAAAAAAATATATTTTCAAAAGTTTTTAAAAACAATAGTTAAAGGCGTAAAACGTGTTTTTAGTGACGTAAAAATCCGGACACTTTTTAGCTAAAAGACTCAATTTTTTAATTATTTTGAAAAATAGTAATGGATTTTTTAAAGGGACAAGTTATATCCTACTGACAGCAAAATTTTTCTTATAGGAGAAATAATGATACACTTGGTGTCCCAAGATTGATTGTATTTTATGTTGCTTAGATATACATCAACGAAGGAACCATTTGTAGAAAAAGATTCTGAAAGACCAACATTTCTGGATACAAACAAAGTTAAAATACTTTTCGAACTTCCTGGAGCAAATTGTGCAAAATCCGCTAAATATCTGTCGTTAGAAATGGAAAAAATTACTAAAAAAGTAATTTTCCCCCGAACTATTACTCTCAATTTAAATAAGAATGGTGTATTTCGTGTCAAATGGTATATATCTTTTAGAATCGAGTTGGTAAACGGATTAATTTTTACTTAAATTCACAGGGCTAATAGATCTGATGAAAATGCAATATTTTTGCCATATAGGAGTAGAGAAGAGACTTATGGAATAATAAAAATATGATAAGAGTTGCTATGTTAGTACTCTGAATGGAATATAGGGTTGGGACGTCCACAGTGGAAAGAGATCTGGCAAATTTTTTAGATTATTTATTAAAAAAAGCTGTTACTGTGCAGCGGGGTCGTGTAAACGAACGCAAGCTCCAAAATGTTTTGATAATAATAATGACGACTAAAATCTTCAAATTGTACGTTTAGTCAAGATTGGACTCATGAATATTTCTTTATTGAGGATAATGGAAAACCTATAAGCTTAATATCCTTCGAAAAAGTTGCTGTCCAATAACTTTATAACATCAATCGAGTTCAGATCTCATGTGGAAACTAATAACTCCCAAATGGACCTTAAAAACTTTCGTCTCTGAGTACCATCAAACACGGAAGCCAATCTACCTTCTGATTTTGGATTGTATATGATCTCTAAGAAAGCCCCAAGTATGACCTCAGCTTGGAAGAAACAGCAAACTGTGACTCCATTTTTGGAAGAATCGTCTGTAAACAGAAGTCTTTAAAAGCAGTGTATCCATTGGAACCCAAACGGATGAGCCTACGGACTCAAATATAATGACTATAGATCTGGAAGCAGCAGAAGTCTCAAAATTAATTCCGGAACAAAAAACAACGAAAGGCAGGGGTCTCAAAAAGAAGTCATCCTTAAAAAGGAACTCAATATGTCGATAGACAGGTGACTTAAATCAATTGAGGGGGAAATCATTTAATTGGGATAGAACGATGTGATCTCTAACGAAAAAGATCGATATTTACGAGAGATGGTGGCGTAAAAGGCTCTCTTGTGGTCATCCTCCTAAATGTCAGATCAATATGGAGACGGCCTTCCGAGCTAATCCGGCTCGTGGCTTTCCATCAGCCGGATATTTTAGTAGTAAACGAGTCAAAATAAAAACATGGAATGATATACCTTGGATGGCTATACTTCATATGGTGTCCAGTTGCTGGCACGGTCATCTTCTATATGAATTGGTTAAAGATGGAAAACTTGAGAATAGAAAACGAAACTATTTTTAAATTTTTGTCTCTCGAGTTTTAATGTAGACAGGAATGGGTTCTGCTTGGGGGAATTTACTATAAGAAATTAGCTGAAAACAAAAACTTAATTGCTGATTTCTTTAAAGAAAATCAATTTTCACTAATTGCTGGAAATCTAAATTCTAAATGCCCATCTTCAGTAGAAAAAAAGCCTGCGAGCTATATCCGATCATGTTGGTTTTGATGTTTAAACATCGGAAGAGCCAAATTATTTTTCATGTCATGGAGATGATTTCTTACGGCTGTTCCTAACTTCACCCTCATTGAAGCTCTTATGCAAACCTACGAGGAAAATCGAAAACATCGGCGGTGATCATACTTCCAAGATGATGACTATAATGCTGTATTCAACATTAATGACGTCTGAGAGGATGCCTCTCGATCCAAGAGGAGATTACTGAAATCCTCCGCAATCAGCTCGCAGCTGTTTCGGAAGCAGATCCATCTGCCTTTTTACCAAAGCGTCCTCCAGCAAACTACACACGCAGATTGCAACGTTACACGATTATTGAGTCTGAGACTCGAGAAGTAATAAGCGTAGTCAAAAATGCGGCCCCAGTATATGACAAGATTCCAATGGCCTGTATTAAGCATGCACTGATTTGTTTGATGTCTGTGCTTACAAAACTCTACAATTCCAGCCTCCGTTCTAACATCATGGAAAAAACCTAAGTTCGAATAATTCGAAAACCTAAGAAATTTAAAAAAGCCTTGGACTATAGGCCTATAAGTCTAATTTGATCTACATCAAAGATAATGGAGAAAATCATATATAGAAGTCTAGTATTGCATATAGAATCACTGGCTCTCTCACGATCAGTGGGGTTTTCGTCCGGGCCGAACCTTGCTGACTTCATCTATCGACTGAATTCGATAGTATCTAAGGCACGAGATTCTGGCTTATCGAACAGTATTGTCTGCTTGGATGTGTCGAAGGTTTTCGACAGTGTCTGTCACTCAATCTTGCTGGAAAATCTTGAATATTGTGATGTCGATGCAGAAACCCTTGATAGTTAGCGAGTTTTTTGAATGGGAGGATCTCCTTTGTCAAATATCTTGGTTAAGATTCAAAAGTTATTCTTCAAAAAAGGAAGTACCTCAAGGCTCAGTTCTCACCCCATTTTTGTTCATCGTGTACATGGCAGACTTTCCAAAAACCTGTGTGCATCTCAACGAATGTATTCCTTTATGCTGATGACGTTATTATCACGAACGAGGCAGCCCTTCCGACGACGTCGGAAATAAAACTAAAATCTACTTAAAGCAAATAAAACAGTGGATGGTATTGAAGTACTTGACTCTGTTAATTGAGAAGTGCACGCTCACTAAAGTATAAGCAAGAAGTGCAAAAACCTTACCATATACGATTGAATCTATTCGGAAGAGCTAATCGTTTTTGTACCTGGAAGTCTAATTTTTTTAATGAAATGTTTACACAAATGATTATGGACCTAATCAAACTACCCCGGAGACTGTGCTATTTATTTTCCGGGTAGTCATTCTTTCTGTGGTGATGTCTGGGCTGGAAGGGCGGATCTTGTCCCTTTCTAAGGCAAGAATTATAAAACTACTGGAAAAACGAGGAGATTAGCTCTCAAGGTGGCCTTTAGCGTAAATTTGAGAGAAAAAATACCGAGCTGTCACAAAACCTTTTTATGAGCTGTCACGAAATTGGTGACTTGTCGAAAGCCAGTTCCTAAAGTTTCTAGACAAGAGAAGGAAATAGCCATGAACGACTTAGTGTATAAGGCCTGCTACTTTTCTTTAATTTTATATCAAGTATTCTCTTTGTGAAAATAAACCTATCTCATCTTTATCTTCCTATTTATTGGAAGTAAGGCTATACTTTCAGGATCATTTCTAAGAGAGAACGTTTATCAAAAATGTTCTTAGACAAAACTGTAATGATGTTCTTTACTCTGCATTGCCTGAACGTGACTTGGCGTTCGCTTTAGAACGTTAAGAAGATTGTTCCCGTTGACTGGAGAACATGTTGTTCTTTTTTAAAATATCACTCTTTACATTTTAATTTTTTTCGGAGAATTTATTTTTTGATTTTGAATTTAAACATAGAAAAGAATTATTTTGAACTCTTCCGTACAAGATGGGTTGCAGTTTTCTCGGAAGATCGCTGACGAGACTTTTTGAAAAAGATGATAAGTCTGGTTGGGATCCTTATTTTCCCTTGTAATTTTCGTTCCAAGCCGATGAAGAAAAATAATTGTTTATAGTTAATCGTTTTTAAAAATTGTCGAATCTCTGCGGGAAACTGCTTGGGCGATCTCAGCACTGAAGCAGTAAGTTCCGGGAGGACTTTTTTGGATCCGTCTTCAGTCCTTGTTATCAAAACCTCAGGAATATTCGAAAGGCTGTGACTCAACTCCTCACTGACAATGTTAGGAAAATCTCCTCGAAAACAGACGACTGGAGAAATACGAGCTGGCACTTTCGCGAATCTCGGTTGCTGTGCTCCGCAGAAACTGCCATTCAATACGCATTGGGGTGTCGTTGAGCTGACTAACATCTAACCTTTTATATTGAATGAGAGAAGATAGTGAGAAAAAAACAAACTCGATCTGCAGCATTGCCAGAGAACATCCTCGAGCGATAATGTGGGAGACGTTTTTCAGAAATTTTGATTTTTGCAAGCCGAAGGCTCCGGAGGTTTCGAATATCGGAGGGACAGAGAAATGTTGAGGGGCAATTTGATTGCACTTTTCCGTTATGTTGACTTCGCCAAAACCGCAGCCGATCCAGGAGAAGATGCGGATGGGGACTAAATTGTATTCGTAGCATCCCAGATGTGGCATTTGCCATTACGGAAAAAAGGTTGCCATCCTATTTAGAGGCTTGCCGTCCCCCCTGTCCAGACCGGCTAGTTCGAGTAAATTCAAGAAACCGGCAACATTGAGTGCTCACGAGATGACGTCGTTGAGTGCCCCGTGACGAGGCGTGCGGCCTGTTCTCGGGAGCTTCCACATTCACCATACCTTCCCATCGGCAACAACGGGGCGTACAGCTATCAATACCCAACCGAAGAGCAACTCGAATTCGGAGATTCTCGTCATCCAATAACTAGCCCGTTGATGGCGTCTGGGAGACGTCGAGTCAGGAGTCACTGTGTTTGTGAACTGCAGAAAGCAAGCACGCCAGGCGATGTTAATCCAGTAGCGGCTGTAGCATGGAAAAGGAGTGTGCTGCCCAGATCTCGTCCTAAATCCTCTGTCTGGACATCTCAGAAGGAATTGGAGGTTGACTATGGTCCGAAATTCCTGCAGGTCGTCGGCCGGTAGATCCAGAGAGAGTTCGTTTAAAAAGGCTACATGCAGGAAGCGCAAACGTATCAGCTGTAAAAATACCAGCGCGACAGAAAAATCAGAAAAACTAAAACTTAATGATGAACTCGGAAGAACCATCTACAACAACTAGGTGACAAAATTTTCGCTTGTGCTAAACAATTTTCACAAGCCAGAGATAGAACAATAAAGTTAATTATTCTATGTTATTTTACGTCTATAGATTATTCTTTGTTGATTAAATGTCAGGCTACATCGTACGAAGTGGAACGATTATTTTTATTCTTAACAGAATCTTAACTAAAGATGTAAATTTTAAAGCGGATAATGTAGAATATTACTTAATTGTAAATAACTCGATAAACAATGAATAAGATTACTTAAAATTTTTATAAGAGTAGTTTATTTATGAAAATAAAGTTGTAGAATGTTAATTTATTAAAGGAAAACCAACCAATAACTACAAGTTAATTAATTAAAAGCTTCAAGTGCGGGAATTAAAAGCTTCAAGTTGTAGATAGTATGAAAATTGTAGATAGTATGAAATATTATTAGCTTTAAATAATGATTAATTTATTTAATAAATAAAGTTGTTGTGGTGTGTGCATGTACGTTTCCAAGCAGTTAAGGAAAACGAAACCTACGGGCCTTCCTGCAAATAAAAAGAACTTAAAAAGACAGGACCGTCGCCTATGGGACCTCACAATGCCACAAGAGCTAATGGTGTTAAAGAAGATCTTGTTGGTGATGCTGCCAAAACTAACTTGCATTCTCTTTCTGCGATCATCGGAAATGTCAATGGTGTCTCTGAAGGCGAATGGGTGTCTCAGATTGCCCTTGCCGCGAAGCAAAGACTTGGAAGGATGCCAAGAGGTGGTTGGAACCTTGTCCTGGAGAAGTTCAATGAGAAGTACTCGGCAAAGTGCTCTAGTTTATGCCAACTAAAGAGCATGGCTAGACGGAATAACAATGTGCAAGGGAGATGCGACTCTTCCAGAGTGCAAGATGATGTGGACGTAGAAATTTCCAGTTTCAGAAATTGCCTAGAGGAACTCAAATTCCAAATTGGGAAAGTTCAGTCTATTCAGAGAGACTCTCGAAAGCCAACTCCAAAGGTGCAACGAAGGATGGTAAAAAACTGATATCCTCCTGGCTGGATTAATTCTGCAATTTATCATATTACAAAAGATGATCCGCCCCAAGATATTAATCAAATTACCGATATTCTATATGCTGCACAGTGTGCTTATTTGGCCTTAACTACGAGAGCCAGACCACAGAGCACATGGTTGGAAAACACGGAAAGAAAAATCTCTAAATTAGCAGATGAAATTGACACAGTTCGTTCTTTCTCCAAACAAACCTTGCCTCAGGCAGAAAAGCAAAAGGCAATGGATGTTCTCTGCCGCTACGGATATAAGAAGTCTAAGAAGGGGGAGCTAACCAGAATTGAGACTCTATTGAATGATCTAATTAGAATCAAAAAGAAACAGATATCTATCCATTCCTCGAGGAAAAATTTCCGGAAAGACAATGCGTGTTTTGAATTAAACCGCAGAAGATTTTATCGAAACTTATCTTCGAGCAACGAAGCCACCCTGTATGGGTTTGGTGATGGTGAGTGCTTATCATTTTGGGAAGATGTCTGGAGCAAGAAAAATATGGGGCCCGTAGTTTATGATTTTGTGGGTGTGAGGTGTACTGGCGGTGAAACCATGCGACCTCAATTCACAAGTGATTTTATTATGGATATGCTCAAATATGCACCTGACTGGAAGGCATGCGGATGCGACGGAACGTATAACTTTTTCTTAAAGAAGATGGATTCTTTGCATGGGTTTCTGTGTAAAGAGATAGTCCGAATAATTAATGGAGAGTACACGCCTGATAGCTGGTTTTACACTGGCGTAACTTACTTGATCCCTAAAAAAGTGAGTGTGAGACCCCGAAGGACTTACGCCCTATAACGTGTATGCCAACTTTGTATAAACTTGTCACCAAATGTGTTAATGCCAAACTGGCCGATTTCATCGATTTCATCGAGCATTTGGCTTAATCTCAGATAATCAGCTTGGGACGAGGAAGCAATGTCAAGGCGCCAAAGAGCAAGCCCTCATTAACCAATGCTTAAATAAGGAGTATGGAAATGGCCTTTATTCTGCTTGGGTCGATGTGAAGAAGGCATTTGACTCAGTTGATCACGAGTTCTTGTTCCACGTATTGGATTGCTCTGGAATACCACATTGGATTGTCAGCTTTGTAAAGAACATAGTCAAGAAGTGGACAGTAAACTTACATATCGATGGGAAAAGAATTGGGAAAGTAAAGTTAAGCCGGGGAATACTCCAAGGAGATTCATTGTCCCCGCTGCTATTCGTTATGGCGATGGATCCCCTAAGCAGGATGCTTAACTCCATGTTTCCCAAACTCGAAATTAGTCGGGAAGATTCCATATGTTGACATACTCCACCATCATTTCTTCTTTATTGACGATCTGAAAATAGTTGCCCTCAAAGAAGATGTGTTAGTCAAAATGATGGAGGCTGTTAATGGATTTTTTGAAAGTGTCGGCCTAGAGATGAATTCCGAAAAATCAGCATCTAATGTGGAATCTTTATCATGCTGTGAGACTGTCGATGGAATCAACGGATATCGCTACTTGGGTGTACTTGAAGATGGCGGAAGTAATGTTCTCAAGAATAAAGTTATGGACTCCATATTGGAGAATGTCAAGAAGAGGATAACTATGTTGTCAAAAACAAACCTGAATGCTGTAAATTTGTTTCGTGGAATCAATGAATATGCATTATCCCTATATAATTATTATATTGGGCTAATCAATATTGAACCTTACGAATTTGATGAGATTGACCAACAAATACGCCGATTACTTACGACTCTCAAGTTACACCTCCAGCCTGCAAATAAGGAGAGGTTGTATTTGGACCGCAAGACCCTTGGAAGAGGACTTGCCTCAATTTCTTTCAAAAGCGAATTAATGCTCTTCCAGTTTCTTAAAAGTTTGGAAAAACAGTCGACTACCTGTCTGCGGAGGTCGGGTATTCTGCGAGTAATAAAAGGAAAAAAATGGCACTTAGCCACAATCGCAGAATTTCTTGTCTCCAAATATGCAGCTGTCGGCAGGGAAAATCTGACCATTGAGTTACTGAAGGACGCACAAAGGAAACTCTTGCTTAACCGAATTAACAGTAAATCACTACACTCGGTGATGTTCAAATGTATGGAGGAATCAGATGTCGACATATCTACTTCTTCGCAATGGCTATCGAAAGGGAACAATGGTCCACGAAGCGAAGCATTGTACTGTCTTTTGCAAGATAGGAATTTGTTCTTTGCATACACGGGATCACTATGCGTCCACTGCAAAAAAAGCAGGCAGACTGTTGACCATCTAGCCACGCGGTGTGGTAGGATGCTAAACAGTGATTATCTCCGAAGACACAACGAAGTGGTAAAGTGTATTCATCTCCACTTGTGTCGAATGTATGGAATAAAACGAAGCAGGAAATTGAAAGGACATTCAGTCGTGTCAACAATGTCGACCCAAAATGTCGAAATCAGAGTTGACACTTCAATTATGACTGAAACAAAGGTTCAATTCAATAAACCTGATATCTTCGTTTATGACAAGAGGAAAAGAGAAATTCATTTAATCGAAGTGGGAGTTACCTCGCAAGACCGTTTAAAGCAAGTTGAAGTGGAGAAATTTCACAAATATGACCTGCTTGCAAACGAACTGTCGTTTCTCTATGAAGCAAAAGTGAAGATTATTCCAATTGTCTTGACATGGGATGGAGTTGTCTCAAAGTTCTTTAAAAGTCATATGGACAAATTATCCATTGAAGAAGGAACGAGGACATACATCCAGTCGGTTGTGCTGAAGAGGACTCTAGAGAGTATGCTTATTGAACACAGACATGGGATGAAGGTAGACAACGAGGAGTACGCCTCTGCCGCCAATCAACTTGCAGAGCTGGCATGTCGTGAGGACACTCAGTTGAACAATTACTTTGACGCAGAAATGGAAAATGATGAGAATTTTGTTGCAAACTCTTCTTCCAAGCGAAGAAGAGAAATCACTGACGATCTGGATTCTTAAATAATTTAAGATAGAATTTACATAATTAATTTTTTATTAAACATTGGTTTAATAAATAACAAAATATAAAAATAATATAAAAGAACTCAATTAATATCAAACCATAAATGGGAGTGGCACGATCTCTGAGCAGTATTATTCACACATCGATGGCTTCACGAAGATATATAAGCAAGATAAGAGGGATTATTCCGCCTATCCCAACCCCATTTGACGATAAAGGCAATGTCATCACCCAAAAACTGACCGAGAATATTGGCAAGTGGAACGAGACTGACATAAATGGAATAACCATGATCGGATCGAATGGAGAATACCCTCTACTGAGTCCTTCCGAACGTATCCAAGTGGTGAGCACTGCCAGAAAAGCTTTGAATAGTAGCAAAGTATTGATTTCGGGAGCTGGATATGAAAGTACATCCGTTAAGTATAACTGCAGCCCCGAGGGCAACGATCGAGCAAATAAACCAGCTGGCGGACTGTGGGGTGGATGCAGTGCTGGTGAAACCCCCATACTACTACAAACCACAAATGAATGCTGACACATTTCGTTTGTACTTCAACGAGGTGAGAGTGCTGTAATTTATTCAGGTGGCCGACGCCTCGCCCCTCCCCGTCATTATGTACAACATTCCTCAATTCACGGGCATCGATATGGACTCACAAATCATTGCCGAAATGGCCCAACACCCAAATATAATCGGATTGAAAGAGAGCGGCGGAGATGTGAGTCTCATTTTATAATCTCAGATCATCAAAATATCACAAGTCGTCTCTTTAACTAAAAACTGTGAGTTTAATGTCTTTATGGGCTCTGCTTCTCTTCTTCTACCTGCCTACGTTGCAGGTACCCTTTTTTTCTTTACCCACAGGAGCCAAATACTGCATCAGTTCGTTGGCGGGAGTACTCCCTCGATCAGCCTGCAGGTTGTACTCCCTCCTCCAGTCATCGTCCTTCCAGGAAGCTCTTGAGTTGCAGCAGAGCTTTCTTCCACTCAATCACCTCGTTCTATTATTGCTCAGTCACTGAAGGTTGCAAAAAATCTTGTTCTGCCGGGTATAAGTTTGCCTTGGATGTGATTGGACTTTACGGGGGACCTGTCCGGGCTCCTCTGGTTAACCTCGACTCCCAGGGACAAGAAGAGTTGAAGACATTGCTTGTTCAATACTACAATAAGTATCAAATTTACTAGCGGGACTTATTTACTAATCACTCGTTATCAATTAATATCGATTTGTTCAGTACTTATTAGTCCTCTTTTGTCGTTCGAGTTTACCATTATGTAAAAACTTTCTAAGGTGGCAAACAGGGCAGTTAAGATATAAATATTAATAAGGAGCATTAGTCACAGTACCTTGTCAATACACATTCTCTGCCTCTCTGCAAACGATCTATCGACGTTGTTGGCTTCCTGTGCAAGATTCATTCTAAAGTTGTTTCGGCGATAGAAAATATTCTATTGATTGCCCCGTCATTAGGAAAATACTGATGCTCCAGACTAGCAGGAGTTTGAAAGATTTGTCGCACCCATTCGAATGCGAATTGAAAATGTGATCAAAGCAAAATTGAATGCAAAACCTATTTAGAGCTATAAATGCGCTGTCTTGTAGCTGATTTGTGTGGAACCTCAATAGTAGTAGATAAAATTATTTAATCAGGAGTTTTTCAACGAACTGCTTCCCGGGATCCCGACTGTGCCAGTCGATAAACTATATTTCCTTGGATGTCCACTCAGTGAAGACGAACTCAGGAACCATCTACTTTCTAAAAATGAAGAATTATCTCGCCTCGCAAAAAGATTGTCATGCCTCGACTCTCACACATCCTTCTTCCTGATGAGAGAACAACATCGGACTACCCAAGCTTTTATACCTACTGCGAAGTTCACCCTGCCACGAACATTACGACAGTCTACTTTCGATAGACAAATCTCTCAAACAAACTGTTGAGTCACTAATCAACGTCCGCTTCGACGAACTCGGTTGGAAGCAATGTAAGCTTCCCTCTGGATTTGGGGGTGTCGGTCTAAGATCGGCGCTGGAGGTCGCGTACCCGGCATATCTTTCGTCTCTCTCAAGCTGCAACCATTTGACACGGCAAGTCCTTCGTCACACTATTGGACTTCGCTGGAATGAGTCATTTGATGAAGCTTGCCGGGATTGGAACGGGTCAGGACTCAAAATCCCGAAGACACAACGAAACAAAGGAACTGGGATAACATTGTCTGCTCCAAAA
This sequence comes from Octopus sinensis, assembly GCF_006345805.1. NCBI lineage: Eukaryota > Metazoa > Mollusca > Cephalopoda > Octopoda > Octopodidae > Octopus > Octopus sinensis. The sequence continues at coordinate 20,035 of NW_021831727.1, read as the reverse complement.
TTTCAGAAGGGCTTAAAAAAGAAGCAAATCAACATCGTCTTGCTTGCCTGGTGTCAGCCTCAAGTGGAGGGAGCGGAGCATGGCTTGGTGCAATCCCTTGCCCAAATCTCGGGACTTTTTTGGACGACGATTCTTTGAGGATTGGAATCGGACAAAGACTTGGACTAGACGTTTGCCAGGAGCACCGATGCCGCTGCGGGAAAACGGTCGATGCGAAGGGATTGCACCCGCTATCCTGCAGGAGATCCGCCGGAAGAGGACCACGTCACGCCGCTCTGAACGACGTGATCGTCAGAGCTCTGAAGGCTGCAGGCTTCCCAGCACAGCTTGAACCAGTGGGTCTCGATCGAGGTGATGGAAAGAGACCTGACGGGATGACTCTTTTCCCTTTCAACTCCGGACGATCTTTGGTCTGGGACGCAACTTGCGTCGATACTTACTCAAGCACGAATCTCCTTAAATCGGTTCAGACACCTGGAGCAGCTGCCTCAATCGCGGAAAACCTTAAAACCAAAAAATATTCCTTCCTCGGGGACCGCTACAGATTCACCCCTGTTGCGGCTGAGTCATCAGGAGCAGTCGGCCCAGCGACTGCCGAGTTCTTGCGCGAACTCGGAAGAATGCTCGCCACAAAGAAGAATGATCCTCGTGAAGGAGTATGGCTAAGACAAAGGATCGGAATAGCCATACTCCGAGGGAACTTGCTTTCCATACAGGCAGCGGGCTTCCTCAATTGATTTCTCAAATCAATCTCTTCTCTTTCGATATAATAACTTTTCTAAAATAGTACATAAATTTTTCTTTTAATCAAAATTAATGGAACGTCAAATAAATCTTGGACCTGTGAAAAGCTTAAAAAGAAAAGAAATAAGGGAATGAATCGGGAAATGATTAAAAAGGGAGAAAAGAAAGTCGGCATAACTCCCCTCTAAGAATAGGTTACAAAAATGAAATTTATTAATTCAAAGATTGAATTATGTCATAAAATATAGGAGAAAGCACTTTTCTAGAACTAGACTGATCTTCTTGTCTAAAAACAAGACAAGTGGGGAATTTCATCGACAGACCAAGATTGATTCGACTACAAAGACGGTCAACGAACTGCAAAATAAACATCACCACCCTTTCCTCATTCATACGCATCAAACAACTGTGGTGTACGACTATTCCTCGTTCAAAGCCTGAGTCATCCAAAAACCAAGTCAGAATTATTAAAAAGTCCAAAGTGTTGCTTTTTGAATATTTCTCAATCTCCTGATCCAATTCCGGAACCACTTTAATCAAGTCCTAGCAAATATAAATGAAAGCCAACATTGAGTTTGAAGGGGACTGATGCAATTTGTGTTGAAGAACGGTTCGGGTTTGGCTGAATTTCCTTCATGTCTTTCCTGAGTATTTGTTCGAAAGTTAAATCTAATAAGTATTTTGATTACTTGACAGGTCGCTCCTAGCAGACCATAATTCTCGGGATATGAGATGCCTCTCCTTCGGATCCCTACCAAGCAGATCTTCAAGAGTATTATTTAATGTTGCTTAGTCATTTTGTTTAAAAATACAGAAATTATTTTTTGTATCACTTTGCTATTGATAAGTGCCACTTTGCTCTTGGTAAGACCCACTTTTAGCCTGAAATGGTATAGAATTAGATGTCTATAATATTTTTTGGAAAATTCTTTCCAACATTGCGTTTTATTCACGCTTTAAAGAGGGGCCCACATGCTGTCAATGACAGTCATCTCTTTTAGTATTTTTTACGACCATCTTCATTATTGCAACTGTCGAAAATGACCTGCATATATTAATTTCAGGCAAAATACTCGGATGTTGTCTGGAATGGTTTGTATACTGACACGTTCCCGAAAAAAGTTACGAAAAATTATACATCTTGGGCACTTTGGTAGTGGTTGTAAAGTAGGAAGTGAATACGGCTGGTGTAGTGCCTATGAGTCATCGTGGGTGATTTTTTCTAATTTTTTGATCGCAGACGAGCTTTTGACTGCAACTTGACTAAGACAGTTTTTTTCTATTTGTCTGAGTTTGCCCATATTGAATAAAATATTTTGTTTGTTTTATCTTTTTCCTAGTATGTATATATTTATACTTCATTTGAGAAAAGCTCGTACAGTTTTTATTTTTTGACATTTTGTAAGGTACCCCAAACTGCCACATTCTCTGTTTTTTGGGGACTCAGAGTACTGAATATATCCACCGAAAAAGTCTCGTGGCTCACTGCAAAGTCACAAAAAATAGACTTGTTACTATCACATATTAGATTGTGGTCTACCTCTCGGTGGTTGGTTCAAATTGTTCTATAATTTGTGTTTTCTGTGTTTTCATCATTGGACATGATTCCGATACATTCATCGTCCTCATTAGCAACATCCATCGCTATTTCATTTTCAATATTACTAAATTCTTCCATGACTTCATGGAATATATCTTTGCCGACTTCCTGATGAAATCAAGTCTTACAAAAATTTCCCTGCAATTTCAAGGAATTTCATTAAGTTTAGCAAAAATCCTATTTCTCATTTTTTGAAATCGATTTTTCTATTTCCTCTTCATTTTCCCGAAACCAGTTGAGTTGATGGCGGTGTAATACGCAATGAATATATAGAATAGAATTGTATTTATTGACCGAAAAGAAAAACAAGAAAGAAATCATTAACGAGGAGATAAAAACAAGGCACCGAAGTGTCTCTTTCCATGCGTATCCCTAATTGTAGTGTAGTTGACAACAATTCTCCAAGACCATCCGGATCGTGGACACAGAGGATTCTTGTGAGTCTTTTAACCTTCCGTCGAGTTGTACTCCGTAAGCCAATTTTATAGCGAAACGTCTTGTCTTTTTCAACTGTTTGATCAGGTAGTCACTCTTCTCCGTACCAGCCCTCGTAGCCATATGCGAGGACTGGCTGCACACACGTTTTGTATACGTAGATGTACGTTTCCGGATCCAGATGGAACCTGGTTAAGCTTGTTAGGATCCTCACACTCCTCTTTCTCTGATTTGATATATGATCTGCGTACGAGCCACGACAGTTGATGGTTGCTCCCAGGTAATAAAGATTTTTGCTTTTCGAAAAATCTTTATGGCCATTGCCCCGTCTGTAGCACATGTGATTGGAAAATGGAATTTGTTTTTCCTCAAAATACGTTTTCAATACATTAAAAATTGACTCTCCGGTAGAATTTGTTATCAAAGGTCTGATAAACAAAACCTCTTCACAAAAACTACTTGTTCATCAAAAATCTAAACAAAATATTATTTAAAATACCTACCTAACATAGGCATTTAATATAGATTTATTATCACATACCAGACATTCGTCAATGTGCAAGGAAAAAACAGTTTTTCTAAATATATTTTAGGAACCTTTGACGCTTTCAGCCATTTCATCAATTCGGCGACGAATACTCAAAGGTAAATTCTAGGAACATCAAAATGGTCACACTACTTGTAAAATTTCAAATGGATTATGTCCCAACATATCTTGTAAAACAACTGCGATAGAAGGTATTTTTAACGATTCACCCGAAACATGGGTAGCATTATTTTTAGCAACGATTCGGCAACGATTCGCAACGATGCAAGTAGCCCATCTATGAAATAGGTTAAAAGTAATACTTTTTTGTGCAAGAACATGATGAGTGATTAACTTTTGAATGGTAGTAGGTTCATCAATCTTGTTTTTTTTATTTTTTGAAAATATTTATGCGAAGATTCGACTAGATTTGGATGTTCAGTTCTCAAATGGTGTGCTAATCTTGACAATTTCATTGAACTATTTTTGCAGATTATGAAAAAAGGCTTAGATTTGTCTCCACTAAAATAAAAATATAATACCATGTATCAATTTTCTTTTCATGCACCATTCGAGTATTTTTGATGTACCAAAATTGGTGCACCACGGTTGAGAATCACTGGTCTGAATCAATTATGACAATCACTCTCTGTAAAAATGTCAATCTGTACTTGTGCTTTAGACTTTTTATGATCCCTATATCACATGGCTGAAGTGGGAATAAAGTCATCCATTTTCATAGTTTTAGCAAAGCTAGTAGCTTTTGTGGGTTAATATGTGACCATTAATTGGCACATTTCCCCCCTGGTTTGACCAAACCAGACGGACAAAGCAGTTTCTACGTTCTTTTCTTTGCCATGGCGTCATCTTTTGCGACTCAAATTGGTGCAATTTGATTCAGCCAATAACATAATTTCTTCTTTATTCTTCAAAATCCTTGAAACTTGAGACTGAGAACAGTTGAATCCTCCTTGAATAAACAAATATTTTTACCTTTAAAAGAAAGTTCAAAAACAAAATTAGATGCTAGCCAAGTAAGTAGCGTTAATTCTTTGATTGAGAAAACGAGCGAATAGACAGGCAGTTCCTTGAGATCATCAAGCCGGTCTCCAAAAGGAACTCCAGGGGTTTTGAGCCGATTATCCCACTCGTCTCGAAAGCCAGAGGGACGAAAAGGCAGGTGTTCTTCAATGAGGCATACTTTGTGATTTTTTTTGTTTCGGCATTTGCAGAGGCTGAGCAGGGCGGAAGGCAGAGTCGATGAGAGATGACGAGGAAAACGGGTCGACACAGGTGACGTCCCAAACGAGAGCGAGTTCCCCCTTGAACGGGAATAGCGTGGACCCATCGGGACGTTTTCCGTCACCACGGTCTAACCCAACCGGCTCCAGGACCGAAGGGAATCCAGCGGCGTAGAGCGCACGCTTGACAATATCATTCAAGGCGCATGTCTGGGTATTCGGCCGGCACTGAGGTGACAAGAGAGGGGGTGTAGCCTAATAAACAAATGTAACAAAATGCTAGTTCACCAGATAAACTGAACAGGATTAAATGAAGGTTCCAAGAACCAATTTTTTACAATCGATTTAGTCTAATACTTAATAACTTAATAGAAAACAAAATAAAAAAGAGGCATAGTTAAATGCTAAATTATTATTACTGTTACTTAACATCACGATAAAAAATGAACAAAAACAAAATTAATCTACAGCCAAAAAAAAAAAACTCAAAGCTAAATTATTTTTTAAAATTGTTTAAATGCGGCCGAAGTTGCCTCATGAACATCAGTTGGTCCCTTATCTTTCAACAAATCCGAATAGATTATATACTCCAAAGTCTCCGAATTAATAAAAAATTCCTTTTTAAACTAAACAATTTTTCACAAAAATATACTTTTTTCATTTCACTAGGATTTATGTAAGTAAATGTTTCTGTAAACGACTCTGTCGGTTTATTGGCGATCAATTCCTGTGTCTTTGTGCTTGTCCCGGTTATCCAAACTTGCTGGGTTTGTGGTACAGTCAACCCTCTCTATAATGAACAAAATGTCCACGTCAAAACATCATGTTCACTATTGTCTATAGTGAACAAAAGGAATCAAAATAACAATAAACAATATTAAAGTATAATTACAAAGATTATTTAGAGATTTTAATCATGTAATCGGTGATTTTTTGAGAATGATTAGTTTGATAATTTCTTAAAATTTTTTGTATTTTGTATACTTTTCCTCTTTGTTCATAATCATTCTCAAGAAACCATAATTCAAGCGCCTTCGCATATTCACTAGCTTCATATAGTGTCGGAACTCTGTCAGGTTCTGTATTAACGCATTTTCAAATGCTTTCTTGAAATAATTTGTAATTGTTAATTCCGACACTTCTAACCAAGCTTCATTTATGAATATCAAGCAATTCAATAGAGTGAATTTCTTCAACTTTTCCGTAACTTTTTCGTGATCTACATTGTCATCATTAGTATAAAATTCAATCAAGTGTGCACATAGGAGTTGTCTATACCTGTCTTTGAATGATTTTATTATTCCTTAATCAAGGGGTTGTAACTTCGATGTTGTTTTGGAGGGAAAAAAAAGAGTTCGATGTTACTGAACTCTAAATCACGTGAGTGTACAGTCACATTATCAAGTAGAATTAGAATTTTTCTTTTTTGCAAAATCATTTTTTTGTTCAATTCTATGAGCCATTCTGAGAAATATGTCATCCATGCTTTTTTATTTGATTTGTATTCCACTTGTAAATTATTAATTCGCCATTTTTAGAGACATGGACTTCAAAAGATATTCATTGATTGTAAATCCAAATGATCATTTTTTAACGAACCATTCAAATAGATCTCTGTCGAATGGTTGAGACTTGGGCAAGTAAATTTTCTTCTTTTTTTGGTCATCTTGAACATTAAGTATTCCTTCAGAATTTTTCAAAATTTTGTTTATGCAGCCCAGAGAAACATTAAAATAAAGAGATAAATCGCGCTGTGTGTAATGTCTATTTTTATGATAAAATTCGATTATTTCCTTCTTTTGAAAAAATGACAGGCGTTTTCGATTTTCCACCATGCTAACAACTGTAGAACGTGTAGTTTATTCATTTTAATATGTAAAAATATTAAATTTAATATTTTTATGTTCACAAAAATTTGACGTTCACTATTCTTTAATAGTGAACACAAAAATATTGAAATAAATGATATTATACATTTTTAAACGTGGTATTCATTTTATAATAAATATATTAATGAGAATTACTAATATTTGTTATTGTAGATTGCATTAATATGGCCTGTTCACTATAGAGAGGGTTCACTATAGAGAGGGTTGACTGTATCTCCAATTCCTACGAAATCTAAACAACTTTGACAGCTCTAAACTACAATTCTATGCTTGTATTCAAATGGAGTTCATTTTGAGTGTTCAAATAAAACATAAGTGCCAAAGTTGTGTCACTGTGTCTTCCCAACTTCAACGGCGGGACCTATTTTTAACAAAAAATGTCAAAATACCATTTCTTTAATTTTTTTGCAGTAGTAACATGGTTGGAGAATCATTTCTAACATACAAATATATAAATACCAGTTCCTTCGACAAAACAGTCCTTGGATGAATCATTCCAATCCAAATTACTTAAATAATTAATTTTAAATACTTGTAGGGGATTGAATCGAAATTTTCTTTGTCAAACCCTTGAAATTGTTCGGTGCCTGCTTCTTGAGATTCTTCGACTAATTTTTTTAAATTTGCTTATTTGGGTTAGAGCTTTTCATTTTTTCGGTCTTTGGTGTATTGGTCGTGAAAATTGGGGCTGTTGGTCATGAAATAAGTAGTTTTTTACTTGTAGGAGTTCTTTCTAGTTCGTCCCGTAATTCATGGAACCATCGGCTATTATTAGTTAATGTTTATAGTGCCTTTGGTATCTTTTACCTTTTACGTTCTTGCTTTTTTGGTCAGGATTCTCACTGTTCGTAGAAGGCTATTATTTTAGGCTATATAATGACTAGGGCGATTTTTTTTAACCTGAAAAATAAAAATTTTAACCTAAAAACTTTAACTTTATTAACCTAAAAACTAAAAAAATTAACCCAAAAATTTAACTTTATAAATCTTAATAATAAAATGGTATGGTGTGTGTCTGTCTGTCTGTCTGTCTGTCTGTGTGTGCACACCCACTTCAAATTGGCAATACGATGTCCTCGACTTACATGATGAGGTCCTTAAAACCTTCCCCCCAAAAAAATTAAAAAAAAATTTTCTGCTTTTGGTTAAATGAACAACTACAATGTCCTCGACTTACATGATGAAGTCCTTAAAACCTTCCCCCCCAAAAAATTAAAAAAAAATTTTCTGCATTTTGGTTAAAATGAACAACTACAATGTCCTCGACTTACATGATGAAGTCCTTAAAACCTTCCCCCCAAAAAAAATTAAAAAAAAATTTTCTGCATTTTGGTTAAAATGAACAACTACAATGTCCTCGACTTACATGATGAAGTCCTTAAAACCTTCCCCCCCAAAAAATTAAAAAAAAAATTTCTGCATTTTGGTTAAAATGAACAACTACAATGTCCTCGACTTACATGATGAAGTCCTTAAAACCTTCCCCCCAAAAAAATTAAAAAAAATTTTCTGCATTTTGGTTAAAATTAACAACTACAATGTCCTCGACTTACATGATGAAGTCCTTAAAACCTTCCCCCCCAAAAAAATTAAAAAAAATTTTCTGCATTTTGGTTAAAATGAACAACTACAATGTCCTCGACTTACATGATGAAGTCCTTAAAACCTTCCCCCCAAAAAAATTAAAAAAAATTTTCTGCATTTTGGTTAAAATGAACAACTACAATGTCCTCGACTTACATGATGAAGTCCTTAAAACCTTCCCCCCCAAAAAATTAAAAAAAAATTTTCTGCATTTGGTTAAAATGAACAACTACAATGTCCTCGACTTACATGATGAAGTCCTTAAAACCTTCCCCCCCAAAAAAATTAAAAAAAATTTCTGCATTTTGGTTAAAATGAACAACTACAATGTCCTCGACTTACATGATGAAGTCCTTAAAACCTTCCCCCCAAAAAAAATAAAAAAAATTTTCTGCATTTTGGTTAAATGAACAACTACAATGTCCTCGACTTACATGATGAAGTCCTTAAAACCTTCCCCCCAAAAAAAATTAAAAAAATTTTCTGCATTTTGGTTAAAATGAACAACTACAATGTCCTCGACTTACATGATGAAGTCCTTAAAACCTTCCCCCCCAAAAAATTAAAAAAAAATTTTCTGCATTTTGGTTAAAATGAACAACTACAATGTCCTCGACTTACATGATGAAGTCCTTAAAACCTTCCCCCCCAAAAAAATTAAAAAAAAATTTTCTGCATTTTGGTTAAAATGAACAACTACAATGTCCTCGACTTACATGATGAAGTCCTTAAAACCTTCCCCCCCAAAAAATTAAAACAAAAATTTCTGCATTTTGGTTAAATGAACAACTACAATGTCCTCGACTTACATGATGAAGTCCTTAAAACCTTCCCCCCCAAAAAAATTAAAAAATTTTCTGCATTTTGGTTAAAATGAACAACTACAATGTCCTCGACTTACATGATGAAGTCCTTAAAACCTTCCCCCCCAAAAAAATTAAAAAAAAATTTTCTGCATTTTGGTTAAAATGAACAACTACAATGTCCTCGACTTACATGATGAAGTCCTTAAAACCTTTCCCCCAAAAATCAAAAAATTATTTTCTGCATTTTGATTAAAATGAACAACGCGAATGTCCTCGACATTCATGATGAGGTCCATTAAAACCTTCAAGGCAAAAATCTCACGTATTAAGAATATCCTTGATGAAAACGACAGCGAGAATATTAACAATGATGAACTCCCAATTATTCGCGATAAAGAAATTCAATTGATCCTATGTTTTCTCTTAAAATTAAATGCATATATCATTATCGACCATGAATCAAAATTAAAGCTATTATCATATTTGACTTTGACAGAATGTGCAATCACAGATTGCACGACTTTGAATAGAGTGTGCAATTAACAGATTTTGAAAAACCACTTTGATAGTTGAAACCACATTAGCACAATCATTAACACAAATTACCACCAATTGACGCACGACCTTGAATAGAGTGTGCAATTACAGATTTTGAAAAACACTTTGATAGTTGAAACCACATTAGCACAACCATTAACACAATTTACCACCAATTGACAGCGCAATCAGAAGAATTTGCGTAAAAATATTAACTATTTACTTGAGTTTTTCGTAAAGATAGAATTTATTTTCGGTATGCCTCTTTTCCTAAACTTTTTATTATTCAAAAATAATTTTTTAAATAGATAACCGAAGGAGGAAAAACGAAGCTGAAGAAAAACGGTCAGCTTAATAAGGTAATTAATTAAATCTTTTTGTGTGTCGCTTTTTTGTGTGTCGCTTTCTTGCCTGCCGCATTTCCGCCTGCCGCATCTCCCCTGCCCCATTTCCGCCAGTAAAAACAAAAAATAAAAAAAGAAAAAAAAGGAAATTACAAAGGAAAAATGAAAAAATTAAATATAAAAAAAAAATAAACACAAAAAATGAAAAAAAAAGTTTGCAATGACAATAAACAAGGCCCAGGGACAGTCATTAAAGGTAGTTGGGTTATTTTAGAGAGTGAGTGCTTTTCACATGGACAGCTGTATGTGGGATGCTCGAGGGTAGGCAGAAAGAAAATTTATTCATATATGCCAAGGAAGGACGGACGACAAACATCGTTTATCAACAGGCGATAGAATAGGGTTACATTAAACCAGCTAGTTTTATACATCTACATAAACTTATAGTTGTTTGATGAAACAGGCCCTCCGCAGGAGCTAGGTCGCGGTGAGCGAAGCGAGCTGCCGAGCTAGTAAACAATAAAAACACTAAAACTGTTTGTTGCACATACAAATTACATAATTTTCTACATTTTCTTGTAGAAAATTTCGGTTGGATCTTAGAAAACTCTTTATTAGAGAGAAAGTTCTTTCAACCGAGCACGAGGTTGGCTGACAATTCAGAAGTAATGCATACTCGGCAGGAGATATTTGTGAATTAGTCATTCTAGTTATGTTCGAAATATCGTTTGTTTTAAGCCTTTTATTTATGTATTCTTTGATAAATTTGTTGTCATTCCCAAATTCCAACGATTCTAAACAATAATATGCCTGTTCAATTGTGAAGCGCGTACTTTCAAATTTTGTAATAATATCTGCAATAGCGACATTTACTCGAAAACCTGGAATGTTTGAATAGCTTCGGATAAGGTCACATAGACTGCTCACTAACACATGGTTTCGAAGACTTTCTTTGGCTGTTCGAACTAGATATCCATCATCCGCGAATGATTCGAAAATATTTTGTACTCCGATCAGATTTTCTGAATAGTAAGTAGCGGCCTTAAGCCAACTCCCCCATCTTATCAAATGCACACGAGGTGGAATGGCGATGTTTCTGTCTTTAAATATTCGTTTTCTTGTATTGTTCTTGTTAATGGCTGCTTGTACAGTAGCAATCATCAAATCAATTTCCGGATAGGAGGTTTTTATTTTCTCACAACAATTGTGTAATAGATGAACAGTACATGTGACATGGAATAACTTGGGGTACAGATTTTTAAGTATTTTGCCAGCTAAAACTTAAAAATGAAATTTTACCTGATTTCATATAATTTGCGGCATCCGAAATTAACAAAAAAATATTCCCTTTGAACCAAAATAACCACAATCCTCAAGAATCATATAATTTTAACCTTATAATTTTAATTTTAACTTTTTAACCTAATAATATTGTTTAATATGCATTTATTTATAATAAAATATAGTTAAAAAATCATTTAAATTATTATTTATTTACTATTATTAAATTTTAACTTTTTTAACTTAGTTCGCCCTAATAAAAATTTCTTTTTTAATATTTTTTTATATTTGGCGTATTGATATTAGCATATAATTCTGATATTTACACGATCAGAGAAAGTTGAATAAATTTTTGACCTCATTAATTTATTTTATGTAAATATTGACGTTTTAAACTTTGATAACTTCCATTATAAATTCTTATTATTCAATTAATTCATTTATTTACGAAACCAAAATTTAATTTAGATTAAAATATTTAATTAGGACTTTCAATCCTGATTGGTAGTCTCTCTTCTCCTTTTAGGAGAAGAGTCTGCTGCTGTTCCTCTTCATTCTCTATCTCTGCGTCAGTTGTTGTGCGTCTTTTATCTTTGAATGGAATGTCCTGGCGGCATGCCATTTCTACTAGTTGATCGGTCGCAGAAGTATATTCCTCGCCAGTTATCATCATTCCATGCTTGTGTTCAATTATCATGCTCTCTAGCGTCCTTTTGAGCACAACCGATTGGATGTATGTCATTGTAGATTTTTCAATATATAGTTTATCCATATAATTTTTGAAGCATCTTGTGACAACACCATCCCAGGTCAGAACCACGGGAATAATTTTAACTTGGCATTCGTAGAGTAGTGATAGTTCATTTGCAAGGAAATCATATTTGTGAAGTTTCTCAACTTCCACTTGTTTTAAGCGGTCCTGAGATGTTATGCCCAAAAGAGTACTCACACGTGCCACAATTTATTATGTTTTCTATTAATAATTGGGTAACTAAAAATTAAGATAATTTTAATTAAAACACAATTCTACCTAGTAGCTTATAAACAGTGTAAATACCAGAGGGGATGTCTCAATGATTGTCCAGATATCTGAAATAAAGACTGCGATAACAATATTTATTTCTGTTTCATAGAGAATCGACAATTAATTTGCAAGGAGATTGTGTTTCTGAAATTTCGATAATCTAAACCGACCTGAGAGAATACCGCAAAATATATTCATACGAAATTTTGATGAAAAATACTTCTATCCTAATATTCTAAGTAATAATTTTCGAAAAGAGTAAATCAATTTTGCTAGTAATGTCCGAATTGAACTGGGGCTCGATTTGTTTAAAAATGGAAAATTCACAATTTGGTTAAAAATAACTTAAGGCCGGTTATAGACCGCAAAAATATTTCTTTGATCAATTTAATTGTGTTTTCATTAGCTGTTTTTTGATTAAAAAATAAATATAACAAAGTGATTTATGATATATTTTTAACATTCAATGAATACAATTTTGACATTTTTACATCAGATTTGACAACGCGATATGCAATGTTGATAATGTGGTATTCAATTCTTACATTTTTTATATCAATTTTAACAATACTACATTACATTTTGACTATCTGACATTCAATTATGACATTTTTATATTTTGCCGATTTGTCATTTATTTTATATTTCTTGATTCGTCGTTCTGAAACCAATTTTATGTCAAACATATAGGGTTTTCCGAGCTTAAACGTCGAAAAAGTATAGTATTTCTTTGTTGTCGACATATAGCTCTCTAAAACAGAAGTTCGCGAAAAACGTTAATTCTTACTTAGAAGCGAGAATTAACACTAACACTTGAAGTGGCAACATTAATGATTGATGTGTCAAAGTCCTGCAATTTTTCAGCACGACTTTGGATATTCTCACCTGCAAATACCGCTGTTATAATCGGACTACAAATCCATAAATTATACATAACAAAAATAATTAGTTATAATTACTCGGTGTGTCGCTATAGGGTAGATGTAAATTTCACCTCTATTTTTCGAGGTGATCTGTGCTTTCGATACAGATAGACTCCCAAGCACACAAACCCGACACAAATTATTAGAACTACGACAGGAACTGACACGAAAGTGGCACTCAATCCGCTCACTATTGGATTCCGTAAGAACAAATCTACGGAGTACAGCGTCCACAAGGAAGGATTGGGACGGAAAACAGCTTTGATGGTCAACTTCAAATAGTCGCCGGGAGACATTTGCTTAACCAAAGTCACATTCCCAGAATCGGGGTCACATCGGAAATGTCCATTCGTGTCATTAACGACAAAAAAAGTGAAGTCATATGTGAAACGTGAATTTTGTAGGAAAACATCTCCCACTTGAATGTTCGACGATTCGATGGTCGAGGATAGTCCCAGTACACTTCCTTTGTAGGAATACACAAAAACGGAAGAAAGATCAACGACTTGGACGAGACAGTGTAAATCCGCAAACAATTCTGGGGTCCTGAGTCAGAAGCTCGGAGGTTCACGAGGAAATACCCCGTCCTGTTTATTTTTTTGCTTGTTCTCAGTCTTCCAGTACTCAAATCAATGGAGAACATGCCGTGGCTATTGCTGTAATCACTCATATTCTCCACAGACATCATTCTATACCATATCTCCCTGTCGGGTCCTATGTCCTCATCTTCTGCCAACACTCTCGCCAACTCAAGTCCCGACGGAGTATCCAACTTGATCGAAATGGCACAGTTTTTATTTCTGAAGACGGGGGGATATTCATTCAAGTCCAGTATTCTGATTGTCAAAGGATTGATCGTTTCGTTCCAAAAGAGAAAACCTATAGTGAGGTTGTCCAGTTTTTCCCTGTCGAAAATTTTCCGCGAGCCGACTTCGAAGCACCCAACTTTATTGTCTTTGCGAAACACTTGATGGCAATTAAAGTAGTCATTTAATTCTATTTCAAACGCATTATCCACTCCCAACAAGGCAACGGTGTCTAAAGGCATGTCTTCATAAATTCCCAATAATTGAGGTACTTGGTCATCTTTGGGAAATATCTATTTGAATAAAATAATTCAAACTTGAACAATGTCTTTCGACGTTTCCTCATGTGGGTACCATGTACTATATCTTGTGATATTCTCAACCCACGTGCAATACACGTACACAAATATTTTGGGAATGACATTTGAATAATCCACGAGAGTTAGATTAAACACGTTGCTTTTAACTCTTACCAGAACGACACTTTTTGTATTGGTTTTGCATTCCACGTTTAAATCATTTTCATGACAGCTTACACACAACTGAGCAATAAAGGAAGTGTTCCTTAGCACGTTGAAAATCTTGCTTTTCTGATTAGTCCATTTTAATGACAAGTTTTTTCGTTCAACAGTCTCAATCTGCACTTGATAGGACGTAATTTGCCCTCTTGTGTTATCCACTAACACATTTAGCTGGTCTTTGATTATTTTTTCATCATCATTCTTTATTATTGTTCCATATGTGTCAATAGAGTATTTGTTCCCCTCTAATTTGTACACGTGCTGTATGTAGTCCTTAGTGGGCCCTACATTGAGTATTGGGGTCCCTTTATTGGCCGAGTGACTGAGGACCACGTCGTAGAACTGAGTCGTGGCTATGTAGGAGTCGCCAAAGGTTATAAAAACGTCCATAAATGACCAAAAAACGATTTTTTGATCGTCAAATACTAATAGTCGCAGTTTGACCGACTTTTGAGCGTTGGCTGAGTGAGATATGAGGACTGGGGACGACCTATTTTCCGTGAGTGAGAAAGGTCCTTTTCCCAACAGCTCATACCGTTGAATGGCGTTGATCCCCAAGTCTCTGTCCTCAGCCTTAGGTAAGTGGAGAATAAATCCTGGGCAAATTGAGGGAAGCATAATAGTCCGTCCAGCACTCGGGAATTTTGGGGGATTGTCGTTAATGTCAATGACCTTCAGTTTAATAATATCGTAGATAGTCGCCAATGAGACTTTTTTGAGAGTGAGGTTGATGTTGATGATTCTTCCCGGGATGCTATCGGAGTCAATTCTCTGTGTCACCTAAGCAGTGAGTCTTCAGAAATGACAACCTTAATATCCCCCGATAAGTCAATAGATAACATGTTTTTGTCGAAACTGAGGGAGTTGTACGATCTGCATGAAATCTTTGAGAGAAGACAGTAGTTGCCAATGAATGTCCCCACGGGTGTTTCTTCGTAGACAGAGAGGTCCGTTGCCGTGGACAGTGAGAGGAATAGAAGGAGTATAGTCTATCTATTAATCTAGATAATAACCATTATATGATTATTTTCCTAAGTCGATTTCTGTTTATATACTTTTTTGTGACGTCACACGAAAAGGATACATTATATTCAAATTATCCTCTGTTTTGATAAATTGGATTAGATTTGCCTATCTCATTTTTAGTTGTGGAATTTTAGTAAATATATTCCCATAATGGCCGAGAGTGACGTTGACTGCATAAAACCAAAATCAAGAAAATGTAAATTCTCCTTTAAAAATCAAAGTGAATTTAATTTGCGAAGCTTTATCCAATGATTCGTATCAAAGTCAAATTTTTAAACAATATTAGGATAATCAATTTATATTATAAATAATTTTTTTAATCAAAGAAAGATAACTACTTGTGTATCTATGATCTAACATTTATAAGATGTTGTGTTCATTCAATATCTATTTAAAAAATTTATTTGATTTAAGCGGTTTCGACAATAAACTTGTGCAAATCAGAGCCAATAGTCAATCTATTCTAATAGTTATCAATTGCCTGTACTGTGTATGTAAATTTCACTTGGCTATATAAAGTCACCACATATTACTAAAAGAACAAATAGTTTATTTGAACGGTTATTATCCAATGTTTCAATTGAAAGGTTAAATAATATTTCATTCATATTTTCTCTTTCAGCTGTTTCAGAACATTTTCAAACATCTTCCCGATCATTCTTCTTAAACGCAAACATAAACCTCTTTTTATTCCCCGCAACAGCCTATACTAAAAGTAATCCCCGACTCTCGACAATTGTGATGAGCAGGTCAACTCTTGTCTCACTGCGTTTCTCGATATGTAGTCTGTCAAATTTCAGTTGACAATAATATCAATGCTCTGTCGGATTACTCGCTGTATAAACCTGGTCAAGACTGCCACAAAAAGACAAAATGGCAGTCGACTGCAACCCTGTGACTCGAATAAAATCTACTGGCAATGGATACATTCAACTGACTTGAAAAGTGCACTTTGACTTCCTGCTAAGTCACCATCCACTCGAAACAACGGAAAATTACGTCGAACGTGGACAAGCATATTTAATAGACATTGATATTTAATAAACGGAGACCCGGCTAATTGGCAAGATAATGCAGAACATGACAATGTTTTATGTGCGGATCCGTGAAAGTTTGAACTGAATCCTTCTCGCTCATCTTATCGAAGTCATTTTCCATATGAATATGAGGATAAACAGCAAGAAACAATAGAAAAAGAAAAAATTATTTATTCATTTAATATTCAAATTTGTCTAAGAACGTGGAGCCGTAGCTGCCAAATACAGTTTACCGACTATTGCTCGCCAGTTTTTTTGGAAAATGGCATTTTTATGATGTAGTTTCTTTTAATGTTTAAATTATTCCCAAAAGCTGCTCGTATCCTAGCTGCTTCCTCTTTGTCCACTGCAATTGATGACGCTTTGGCCTCCGACGGGCAATCTCATTGGCTTAGATTTGTTCTGCTTTGCCTCTTCCGGCCTCAGCTTTCTCCCATCGAGTAACAAAACCTCCCCCTCGCTTGCTTCGACCGTCAAACATGAACTGTCCTCGTACGACAGGAACTGTTTTTCTCATCGCTGACTCCAGGCCTATCTCGCCAACTCAGAACCTCCTTTCGACTCAAACTGCCCAAATTTGACTGCACCCCCGTATGATGACGACTACCTTTACAGAAAAGTAAATTGCAAAATCATGGACGGCGATGTTCGCGGTGCTGTCAGGCTTGTCGCCTCGTCGAGTTCCCTTTTGCCATCGACACTCTCAGCCTCACGACTTCAGCCGTCTTTAAAAAAAAGTTTTTGGGAATTTCAAATATTTTTCCATCGCATTGGATACCAGTACTGACAGAAACTCAAATTGTCGTATTTGTCCGAAGAATAACCGAAACATTCCAAATTTTTGAAGAATTTATGAAAATATTCACTGATGAGTACAGTGACAGGAACCGACGTATTCCTGCATTTAATGTAATTTTTAACAGAATCAAATATCCCGCTTTCAAAATTAGTTGGAATTACAACAGATGGGGCTCCATTTATGGTTGGGAACAAAAAGGGAACTATTACATTACTCCAAAACAAAAATAAAAAAGAAATGTAATTACTTTACTCTTGGTTTTTTAATAAATGTTTCAAATATTTATTTAAATGTTTAGAATCACTCAAACGGGTAGTTAAAAATTGTAGAAGCATTAGTTTTAGGTAAAAAACAACAACTGATGTTACCACCATCGGATCAGGTGGCAAATATGTGATGAACCATTTAGACAAGTATACATTCGTTATTTTATTCTCTAGATGCCCAAAAATAAAAACCGATTCTTCACAGCTGCAGTCAATTTCCGACATGAATGCCTAGAGATTGCTGCAGCTAGAAGTTCAAGTACGGGAGGATCGAAATTACCATTAGAAATGAAAAAATATTCTCAAAATTTTAAAAACAGCTCATGCTTTAAAAAAATCCAGCCACAAATAATAAAATTGTTCCATAAAATTATACAGAATAGAACTTTTCATTAAAAAATAAGATGGAATTTAATAAATAGAGATCAAAAATAAAATAATAATTTTTCAAATTTAAAAATAAGTGGAATAGACAGATTGAAGAAATAAACTCACAAACATTACAAAATTATGAAATTTCAAATAATTTAACCATTAAATGAAACTACATCGTGAAATATTCCTTCTGAATCCAATTAAATAAAAAATAAAGATCTACTGTAGCATGACAACAAAGTAGTCAGCCACGTGTCACATTTAGAAAATTTATTAAATTTTCTATTAATAATTGGATAACTAAAAATTAAGAAAATTTTAATATCTATCAAAAATAAAAACCATACAAAATTTTGTTTCCAAAATTTTCTTGCTGCTAAAAGTTCCTGTTGTAGTTTCTGTTGTGTTTTTGTTTCTTTTGTTTTTTTTAAATGGACGATCACAACGTAACAAAAGAGTAACCTAAAAAATATTGTTCTAAAATCCAGATCGTAAATAAAAACAGTTTTGCTAGCTTTTTTAAAAACATAATATTCACCAAATGCTTTGTGACATACAGTCCGACCCCGAATTGGGGCAGACCCCATGGGTGGGGCACTCTCGGATTTTAGGGCACCCCCGCATTTTGGGGCACTTTTTTTCTGGCCAACATTTTGGCAGAGTAAAATGGAAAATCGATAAAAAAATATGGAAATTTTGGGGCACTATAAAATTGTGGGGAATGAAATTATAAGTAAATAAAATTATATTTTATTAATAAATACATAATTTAAATTTACACGTTTATTTACATTTTTTTGTTGTCAATGGTTATAAACTATGAAACAAAATTAAAGATTGCTAAATTGATATTGAAGAACAAATTATTTGAAAGACAGATAATTAAAAAATATAAAACTAGTAAAGGCATGATTTCACGAATAAAAAAAACAATTGTGCCTTTTCTTGAACAAGGAACTGTAAACACGGATGAAGATCCTATGCCTTATTGTGAGAAATCGAAATTTGATGATCAAGTTTTTGAAATATTTTAGAAACTACTGGAAGATAAAGTTCCAATATCAGGTCCTTTCATAAAGAAAATCGCCTTATATACGGCTTCAAAAATGGATTTGATTCTTTCAAAGCTTCAAACGGCTGGCTTGACAGATTCAAAAAGCGTCATGAACTGAGATTCAAATCAATTTGTGGAGAGAAAAATTCATCTGACTTAACTTACATCAATGAGTTTTTTTAAATCCTTGACGAGAAAATTGCGGAATATGGAAGAGAAAATGTCTTTAATTGTGATGAAACAGCGCTTTATATAAAAGGACACCGAGAAAGTCGTTTGTCGGAATAAATGACGATACTTTTGGCTTTAAACAGGGAAAGAAAGAGTCACCGTACTTCTTTGTTGCAATTCTATGGGAGAAAAACTTGAGCCATGATTGTTTGGAAATTTAAAACCCTCGATGTCTCAAAATTCAATGTGAAAGATTTTGGAATTTCATACTCATTATCTAAAATGCATATTACTCAAATTATCTGATTCAGTTTTTGTGCTTTGAGGATGATGGTGATGAATTCAAACGGTCGATAAACAAATAAACCTTCGTCAGGTAATCCTGCTAATTTCTAAAAGCTGGGAAAAACTTGATATTTAATTGTTGGAATCAAGTTGAAAAGATTCGTGATTCCGTAATAATTAAAGATAGCATTACAGAAGAATTAATCAACAATGCCGTAAACGAACATTGGATGGGGAAAATGACGAATTCGTCGATAATATTTATAACGAAGTTTAGAAAACGATAACATGGAAACAAGTCTAAGAGAAACGCAAGATTCTCTTGATCATTAAAAAAGAAAATTTTTCACATATCTCCTGAAATGCTCAAAGAATTTTACGATTTTCGACTTAATTTTATGAAAAATAGCTCGGCAGCTCGCTTCGCTCACCGCGACCTAGCTCCTGCGGAGGGCCTTTTCATCAAACAACTATAAGTTTATGTAGATGTATAAAACTACCTGGTTTAATTAACCCTATTCTATCGCCTGTTGATAAACGATGTTTGTCGTCCGTCCTTCCTTGGCATATATGAATAAATTTTCTCTTCTGCTTACCCTCGAGCATCCCACATACAGCTGTCCATGTGAAAAGCACTCACTCTCTAAAAATAACCCAACTACCTTTAATGACTGTCCCTGGGCCTTGTTTATTGTCATTGCACACTTTTTTTTCATTTTTTGTGGTTTATTTTTTTTTATATTTAATTTTTTCATTTTTCC
>NW_021831726.1:25000-34388 GCF_006345805.1 Octopus sinensis | reverse complement strand
GAAGAACCATACTCTTGTCATCACTGCAATCGGATATGTCGATCCCACATCGGTTTTATCAGCCACAAATGAGCGTGCAGACAACGTGGACAACAGCCTTCCTGGTATTCGTCAGCGAAGCGATGCCAAGAAAAAATATATATACACATTTGTACATACATATATATATATGTACATACACACACACACACACACATATATGTATATACACTCACACACAATCACACCACACACCACACACACACACACACACACATATATATATATGTATGTGTGTGTATGTGTGCCCCCCTGTGTGTCTATATGAGGGGGCATAGTTCATGAAGCAGTCATGTACACAAGCACAGTATTCATCTTAAGAATATAATTAACACATTAGCTAAAAGCTCCTAATACCTGCTAATCTCCGTACTAATCCGTAATTTTTTAATTGCGGCAATGATACTCATATCTTAGTGGATTTCAGAATTACAAGAAAAAAAACCCCAGTTGAAATAGATGGTATATAATATCATTTAATCAGCCTTATAAGTTAATTGTAATCAGATAGATTGCAAAAATATCTTGCTCTGTCAAGTATACGTGTACTGTTTTAACATAACACTCTATTCGCTAAATGTTAATGTTGGTACATTAAAAAGAGCATTCCGTCGGTTACAACAACAAAGGTTCCAGCTGATACGGTCAACGGAACAGCCTGCTCGTGAAATTGACGTGCAAGTGGCTGAGCATTCCACAGACACGTGTACCCTTAACGTAGTTCTCAGGGAGAGTCAGCGTGACACAGAAAGTGACAAGGTTGGCCCTTTTGAAATACAGGTACAACTCATTTTTGCCAGCTGAGTGGACTGGGGCAACGGGAAATAAAGTGTCTTGCTCAAGGACACAACGCATCGACGAGAATTGAACTAACGACCTTATGATCGTGAGCCGAATGCCCTAACCACTAAGCTACGCAAACTGAAATGTTACATATATATATAAATATTTCCCCACGCAAAATTCTATGCAAAATGTAGCTAATTTTAACCAATGTAAACTAAACTTGGCTATCATTAATTTCATCAGGCTTATACGGAACTAAAAAAAATAGGTAAATGATACTATAACATTAATTACAACCTAAAATGGTAATTCTTGCCTCGGCTACTTCTTCAGCAATAAAGATGACCTCGAAACTATCTATAATACTGAACTTTGACTCCCTCTTTCAAACATACCGCATTTTAAACATCATTCTGGAATACAGTTCTGTATTTAAAAGATGAATAATTATGTACATTATTTACAATTGATGGATATTTGTCCTCATCTTGTTTGTTGTTAACACAACGTTTCGGCTGATATACCCTCCAGCCTTCATCAGGTGTCTTGGGGAAATTTCGAACCTGGGTTCCCATTCCTAAGGTATTTTTCTTCGATCGATTTTGTTGTTGTTGTTGTTATTATTATTATTATTATCATTATTATTATAATATTATAATAATAATTATTATTATAATATTATTATAATAATTAATAAATAATTTTAATGAATAATTTTAATGTTTATTAGGGTATCTATTTACTTCTGTCATGTCTGTATACATAGGTGAATATACGTATCACATCTCCAGACAAGGTGCATACCAAATACAACCCATGCTCACACGCTCTGGTAACTATATACGTACATTTGTTGTCGTAAAAAATCATATGGTAGTATACGAGGCGGGTGCTAAAAAAAGTTCCCGGCTTTAAGAGTATCACGAAAGGCCTGGTTGGAGGCCCACATTTTCGAGTTCTTTTGCAGGGCTTAGAAAAGCTGAAGGACTGCTGCAATAAGCGTGTTAATCTGAGAGAGGAATGTGTCGGATAAAATCGAACTCGGAATCTTGGGGTTAGCAGCCCGCGCTCCTAACCACTAAGCCAGATGCCCGTGGGCAAGTATGAAGTGAATTTTAGGGCTTATAAATCTAATATTCCTCTATCCTTCCTTAATACAGTTTCCCATATGCTGTTCATATCTACACTCGGTCTTCTTAGGAGGTTGTTGTGTCCCAGCAATTATGTGCTGTTTATTTTAGTTTTCGTATTTTCTAGTGGCTTCTTTCAGTTGCCATCTACGAAATCCACTCGCAAGGCTTTGGTCGAAGACACTTGGCCAAGGTACCACGCAGTGGGACTGAACCCGGAATCTTGTGGTTGGGACTCAAACCTCTTAGCATATAGCTACGGCTGCGTCTGATCATCTTTTGTCTTTTTCTCTTCATATATTAGTATAAACTGAGAGAGCACTCATTTAATTAGATTTAATTAAATATACTTCTGCAAACACATCGTACTATTAAATAAGCATTGAGATAACTTACATAAAATTACAATTTTATAATTGTATTAAAATCTAATTAACATTTTCATTTTCTTACTTTATACTCGAAAATATAATATATAATTTCTAATATAACACCCTTTCAGCATTTCTGCATGAATTCTAATTTTCGCTTGTTATATAACTATTTTTCTTCATTCAGAAAGCATTAATAGCGATACAGATATAATTATACTAACAAATATCAACCGAATCACTTCCTAGATTTAAAATTTATCTTTTGGAATAATGTAATTCCTATCAATTCCTCAATATTTCGCGATGATATTGGTTTCAAATTTCGGCACATGCCAGCAATTTCGGGTGGAGAAGTGAAGTCAATTACATCGACCCTAGTCCTAAACTGGTTCTTACTTTATCGACCCCGAAAGATGAAAGGCAAAGTCGACCTCGGCGGAATTTGAACTCAGAACGTAAGGACTGACAAAATGCCGCTAAGCATTGTGTCCGGCGTGCTAACAATTCTGCCAGCTCACCACCTTAGTATTTCGCGATAATATTAAAATCATCCACAAGGTGGCGAGCTGGCAGACTCAGTAGCACACCGGGAAAAATGTTTAGGTGCGTTTTATCCGTTCTTACGTTCTGAGTTCAAATTCCACTGAAGTCAACTTTGTCTTTCACTTTGCCTTTCAAATTTTCGGTGTAAATGAAATAAGTACCAGTTGAATCAGCTTACTAGACCCCATCCCAGAATTGCTGGCCTTGTGCCAATATTTGAAACCAATATTAAAAATCATACACCTTTTACAATATATGAATATACGAATAGATGGAATATGAACTTTTTATGCAAACAACGAAGGAAACAAATGAAAAACAAGACACGCAACATAAAGAACGACTCTTCATCAGTTGTCAGCTGTTTTTATAATCCATGCTCGAAATACGGATTAGAAAAACAGCCGACAACTGATGAAGGGTCGTTCTTTATGTTGCGTGTCTTGTTTTTCATTTGTTTCTTTCGTTGTTCGCAAAAAAGTTCATATTCCATCTATTCGTATTTCGTATTCGATATTTTCGCATTTTTTGTTGTTTACGTTCTGTGATGTCCTGTGCCCACATATGCATATGTATATACGTATATATGTATGTATGTCCACATACGTATGTATATATGTACAACACACACACACACACGTACACACACACACACACACAGACACACAGACACACAGACACACAGACACAGACACACAGACACAGACACACACACACACACACACACACAGACACACACACACACACACACACGCACACACACACACACACACACACATATATATATATATATATAAGAGATAATGATGTCATTGAGACCCAAAGGTATCAGGTAATGCTGAATAAGTGCTATAGACAGACCATAGTTAAGTTCCAGATTCGGTACTATTGTGAATAAAGAGTTCAACGTTGGTTCTATGTCAGCGTGTGTATATAAGAATTTTTGCGTAATGAGATAAAAAAATATTTTAAATACAAACCTCGAATCTGCTACATTCTATATTAATTCACTACTGGCAATGACCAACTTTAAGAGAATCTTACATTGCTTATAAACTTTACATTTGGATGGACTCATATTAAACTCTGTTGGACTTTTGGATTTTACTCAAAGGATATTGGAATAATACACATATGTACCATTATGCCTATAAAACGGATTTATGAACTCAATAACCATACGTATCTTACATTTATTTTCTTTCCTCCACCTCACTCTCTATTTTGTATCACATCGAAACTAAATATGATTTAACTTTTCCTCTCACACCGTCTCCGATGAAGGGATATTATTATTAATTAAGAAACAGCTGTAAGAACTTCTATCTAAAAATGCTCTAATATCTATACAGCCTTGGTTTTTTTTTTATCTCATTGCGCAAAAATTCATATATTTTACTCTTTTACTCTTTTACTTGTTTCAGTCATTTGACTGCGGCCATGCTGGAGCACCGCCTTTTAATCGAGCAACTCGACCCCGGGACTTATTCTTTTGTAAGCCCAGTACTTATTCTATCGGTCTCTTTTGCCGAACCGCTAAGTAACGGGGACGTAAACACATCAGCAGCGGTTGCCAAACAATGCTAGGGGGACAAACACACTCACACAAACACACACACGCATATGTATATATATACATATATACGACGGGCTTCTTTCAGTTTCCGTCTACCAAATCCACTCACAAGGCTTTGGTCGGCTCAGGGCTATAGTAGAAGACACTTGCCCAAGGTGCCACGCAGTGGGACTGAACCCGGAACCATGTGGTTGGTAAACAAGCTACTTACCACACAGCCACTCCTGAGATATATATATATATATCATGTGTATATAAAATGTATGTGCGTGAGTGTATGCGCGCAACATTTAAATAACATTGTCTGTTATACAAATGTGGTGTTAATACAAATTTAAACTCACCAAGAAGTAAACACCATTTAATCAGATTAATTTTCTTTTTCCAGGTTTTCGTGAATTGTATTAAGTTTGTTTGTTGCAGCGATAGGAACTTTTAATCATTCTCTTATTCAGACTTTATTGGTTCGTCTTCCATAACCTATTAATCTGTGAAGCCCCCCCCCGCCACACCAATACACACACGCACACACATATATATATATATATATACACACATATGTGTGTGTGCGTGCGTGTATTATGTGATTAGTGCAATATTATGAAGCAAAAAACGGAGAAATAAGCAAACAATACACAGTCAGATAAGCGAAAGCATGTGACAGAAAAACGCGTAGAAATATGAAAAAAAAGACACCAGGAACATTAATAAAAGAAATGTACAATGAAGATAAATACGCAAAAGAGAGAAAAGATACAGAACAATATCTGGTGTTTCAGATGATGTTCATTATCTGTAAAAAAAAAACAGAAAGAAAAATAATGAAGCACGAGAAAGTAAAAAAAAAACTGGACAAAGAATTGAAGACATCTGTTGATATGTCAGGAGTGAAGCAGAATAAAAAGATGTGGACCAAAAGTAGAGATACAAACGGGGTTAGAAGGAGATTGCGTGGGGAAAGAGTGATGGGGGTGAGAGGGAAATAGAAAAGGCAAGATTACGGCGAGAGAGAGAGAGAGATAGAGAGAGAGAAGGAAGAGCGAAAAACATGGAGGGGGAAGATGCAAAGAATAAAGTTGGAGAGAAAAAGGCAGGGTCACATATAACTTGAGAGGATGAGGACGATTGTGGGGAACTCCCTATACTATTGTTTGTGTATTGGCTTGTATATGCGTATATAGAGGAGTGTAGCGAAATATGCAAGATTTTCATTTGTGTAGGGATTAAACAGTGTTTATTGTATATAAAGGAATCTGAAATTCGTCTACTTAGGTGTGAAACGATAATACTTGCAATGTAATACATCACTCCAAGAATCTAAATACATATACACAGACATAACAAGTAAATAGACACCCCATAAGACATCATTTTATGTTTATTTTGACTTCAAATGGTTTATATACTCTTTTACTTGTTTCAGTCATTTGACTGCGGCCATGCTGGAGCGCCGCCTTTAATCGAGCAACTCGACCCCGGGACTTATTCTTTGTAAGCCCAGTACTTATTCTATCGGTCTCCGCTAAGTGACGGGGACGTAAACACACCAGCATCGGTTGTCAAGCAATGCTAGGGGGACAAACACAAACACAAACAACCACACACACACACACACACACACACACACACACATATATATATATATATATACATATATACGACAAGATTCTTTCAGTTTCCGTCTACCAAATCCACTCACAAGGCATTGGTCGGCCCGGGGCTATAGCAGAAGACACTTGCCCAAGATGCCATGCAGTGGGACTGAACCCGTAACCATGTGGTTGGTAAGCAAGCTACTTACCACACAGCCACTCCTGCGCCTATCTTTTATTATCTTTTATTATTTGATACGTTTATGTTTCAGGTACTATATATGACGGTTTACTCATGCCACCTACGAAAGAAGCCTTGGAAATGTTCAAATTTCAAAGAGGCCGTATTGTGGATCAATCTGAAGGTGGACCTAGCGTAAAATCGTAGAAAACCTTGGGATCTCACTTTTTACAGTTAATAGGATGATTGTGTTATTCACCAGAGAAGGGAAGGATTTCTTGTTAAGTTTCATGCAGTAATCTCAAAAGATCCGGCTTTGAGGATACTTTCTTGTTCTTTTTATGAAGTGTCCTGTCCATTATGCCTCAGAGGTATTTAAAAGATCATATCTGGTGACTGTCTTGGAAGTTTTTTAATGCCATTCTTTTCCAACCAATCTTCGGTCAAGAAGGTATCCTCAAAGCCGGATCTGATCAATAACATGCCTTATCGGATCCTTGTATTAAAAAATGTAAAGATCATGTCTACTAAATATAAGATATTCACATTATAATAATTAATAAATAATTTTAATGAATAATTTTAATGTTTATTAGGGTATCTATTTACTTCTGTCATGTCTGTATACATAGGTGAATATACGTATGCACATCTCCAGACAAGGTGCATACCAAATACAACCCATGCTCACACGCTCTGGTAACTATATACGTATATTTGTTGTCGTAAAAAATCATATGGTAGTATACGAGGCGGGTGCTAAAAAAAGTTCCCGGCTTTAAGAGTATCACGAAAGGCCTGGTTGGAGGCCCAAATTTTCGAGTTCTTTTGCAGGGCTTAGAAAAGCTGAAGGACTGCTGCAATAAGCGTGTTAATCTGAGAGAGGAATGTGTCGGATAAAATCATAACTGAACCTCGTGTATTTTCTATTACCCAAAGTCAGGAACTTTTCATCACCCCGCACCCGTAAATGTGTAGAATATATGTGTGGTAAAAGAAAGATATATGTGTGGTGTGTTATGATGTGGACTAATATATGAAAGGATGGTAGGTTAGAGGAATGTCTATACGTTTAAGGGAAAATGGTGTGGCTGCCAGTGTGTCTGTAAGTACGTGCGTCGTGAAGGCGGCTGGCTTAGTGGTTAGGGTAAGGCCGTTAGTTCAATTCTCGGCGACGCGTTGTGTCCTTGAGCAAGACGCTTTGCTTCTCGGTACACCAGTTCACTCAGCTGGTAAAATGAGTAGTACCTGTATTTCAAAAGGGCCAATCTTGTCACATTCTGTGTCACGATGAATTTCCCTGAGAACTACGTTAAGGGTTCACGTGTCTGTGGAGTGCTCAGCCACTTGCACGTTAATATCAAAAGCAGGCTGTTCCGTTGACTGGATCAAGTGGAACCCTCGTCACTGTACCTGAACGGAGTAACAGTGAATGAATGAATGAATGTATGCGTGCATCTGAGGTGAGTAATTAAGCCCACGTGGTACGTTTGGATGTCTTAATGTATACGATGCACACAGACACACACAGTCACTCACTGTCACACTCTCACACACAGAGACACAGACATACACACGCACGCACGGACGCACACACACAGAGGACCAAGAATGTATTTCTACCTCCATTAGTAGAGAGGTTCTGTACCTCCGGCCAGGTCTGGTGAGTCACCGATAATGTAAGAGCATTATAGGTGCGAAACCAATGGTAACTTTCTGACCTGTCATAACCAACAACTATATAAGTACACACACACACACACACACACATACACACACACACACACACACACATATATATATATAATATATATATATACGCTCACACACTAATGCATATAAATGCATATACACATGCGATTTCCTAAACGCATACTACCTTACCAGCTTATATAACAATGATTAATCCGTTATATAAATTTTGATGCATACGCACACACACACACGCGCGCGCACACACACGCATACATATATATATCACCGTGACCGACCAGACCATCAGATGTTGCTACACATCGCTGGTCACAATGCGCTTCGCATTGTTTTAGCCTTCAAATGACGCCACCCCGCTGGCTATGCGAGCAGGCCAACAGAAGAAAGAGTGAGAGAAAGAGTGGTGAAAGAGTACAGCAGGGATCACCACCCCCTGCCGGAGCCTCGTGGAGCTTTTAGGTGTTTTCGCTCAATAAACACTCACAAGGCCCGGTCTGGGAATCGAAACCGCGATCCTACGACCGCGAGTTCGCTGCCCTAACCACTGGGCCATTGCGCCTCAACACACACACACACACACACACACACACACACACACACTCACACACACACACACACACACATATATATATATATATATATCTACCTACATAAATACATCTATACGCAGTAGTCACATGTTTATATATCGTTATCTTCAGGCCTACCATTTCCCGTAAACTTTCTATAGTCTATATCGAATAATTTTCTATCCATGTCACATCTAATTTAGCTTAATGACCTTCCCCTCTTTTTGAATTATTCTGTTTACATTTCTCTTACTTCCACCTTTTAATCAATTTTCTACAAACCATATTGAATTAATTTGCTGAAATATCTTATAATTTAATTTAATAGATTTTTCTTTTTAAACATGATTATTTTATTAATTTATCATCAAAATAACGAAGCCTCTGCAAAATTATACGTCCGATTCACACGCACACATACATACATATAAATATATACATATATGTATACATGTATACGTATATCTATATATATATATATATATATATATATATATATATATATATATATATATATATATATATATATACATATACATATGCACATAGGTACATAGATATCAAGTAGATGTCTCATAAAACTATTCCGCACATACAATACCAGCCATACCAACAATCCATATTGCCTCCATCATCAGCTGCCACACGGATATCACTCCGGTTTCGACACCTGGACAGTACCATTCAATCCGGCGGTATCAACATTACTAAAATAAGTGTTGTTTGGGAACAAACATACCATGTATATCATCACGTTCATTCAATCTTAATTCTAGTAAAGACTAAACACTAACATTATTAATTAAATTACTACAAAGAAACACATTTACCCTGTGTACATAAACAGTAACGGTAAATAAATTCAATAAGTAAACCTATAACTAA